>NW_026461082.1:0-78228 GCF_021730395.1 Mercenaria mercenaria | reverse complement strand
CCGTAATACACACAGGATTGAAAATCCAAAGCGATTACATACATATATATCAACTTGTTTACATTGCGTCACAGAAACGGTGTCCAAGTAGATTTTAACAGTGTCATCTTGCTAAACAAAGAGAATTTTATTCAGTTCAGCAAGAGTCTTTGAACAGAAACAACTGACATTCATTTTTCAAAAAAGATTTCTATACAACTGAAGCTCAGATTTTAGAAAATACTCTTTCTGAAACAAAATTAATTGATAATTTAAATACTTCCATTTTGACCAGAGTCCAACGCCCTCGACTCTAATTTTTGTAATATTTACCACCGGCATATTGCGGTCGACAGTCGTAAGATTTTTTGTGGACAACAAAAACAGATCACAGAATCTTCTATATAAACATTTTGGTTGTAGAGACCTGCGCTCATACTTAAATTTCTATTTAAAGTGATGAAAACTGCCAAACATCACGCTCAATTTCGTATCGTAGGTGTTTTCTCAAACTGTCGCCGTGGTTACTATACGAGGAAACATGTCAAAAAAGCAACAGTGTGAATTTCAGTACTAGTCTTGTTTTACCAGTATATATCACACAAATTATTTAATTTTTTTTTTTAAATTCTGCAAAATATTGGGCCATTGCCAATACTTACCGAACCAAGCCCTTTTTAAACAAGATTCGACCGATAGAAATACAGTATACATGACATTAACATCAACTAATACACTTATTTCTACGCCGTGTTGATACACTATATTACTGGTAAATACCTTTAATTGCCTTTGTAAGGATGCTGTAAGTCTAACAACTGCTATGATAAAGTAATTTCAATAGTAGTTTCGTCTGAGATGTTCTATTCGACTCTAGTGGATTGTGTACAGCCAAATTAAACGAGACGCGGAAGCTACAAGGAAGACACAAATACAAAATCCGAGTTGAAGCTATTGTTACAATGTCCCTATTTTACATAGCTTCTACTGCTTGTTTGTTTATTTAGCAAAATATGACAAAATACACATCTTTTGATGTAAAATTGTTCGTTTTTTCAGGTATAACATTTTTTCAGGTCGGAGAATTTTGTTTAAATTTCAAACATAAATGCGCAAATACTTTTACTTGCGTTTGATTAACAAAAATTGTATGTCACCGAATCCGTTTTTTTTTCAGTACGACCGATTTGATTTCCCCACCCAAGAGCTAAAATGCGACGTTATTTGGTGATATTTTTAAAGTTACGCCATGGTTTCGGACGATTTCGGAAAATTTGTACTAAGGAACATATTGTCGACATTCTATCGTAAAAATATACGTTCAATGAAAACATATTCTGAAATATAAGAAATAACACATATACAGTAAATCGAATTATAATGGAAAAAAAAGAGATGTAAACGCGATGTTTTTGGTGGTATTTATAAAGTTACGCTGATAGTTTCGGACGATTTCGGAAAATTTGTATCATGGAGCTTATTGTCGACATTATTTCGTTAATATTATACGTTAAATGATAGCATACACCGAAATATTATATAAATATCATATGGCAGCGTGTGTGACATTGATATTATCAACCCGAGGACAGAATGTCACCCGAGGCGAAAGCCGAGTGGTGACATTCTGTTTCGAGGGTTGACAATATCAATGTCACACACGCTGCCATATGATATTTATTTTATTATACCGAACAAAATTAAGCACATAAATTTTTTTTTAAAAATGTGTTTAATTCATTTAATTAAACAGTTTCATCTTAAGCGCGGTAATCGCCTGTGTACACATTGAATAGTGACGTCATTACTATATGACATTGTGTACAAGGGAGGCAATCATTTGACTTAAAACCTGAAGCAGTTATTTGCCCTTATATGACATTCAAAATATCAGTGTGGTCACATGACCTGACAGTCACTTCGGCTTGGTCACGTGTCAAAAATGTTGAAAATGTTTCTGATAGTCAAAATATCTCTTTTTCTGGTAATGGGATTTTACCATTGTAGATAAAATTGAGGTATAATAAAAGAAGATAACACATAGGCCTATAATTCGAATTATAACAGAAAAACGAAGTTCCGGCTAGTTTCTACAATCTTTCTTACTATATCTTTACGCTGAAACATTAGTCAATCACATATTTTACAAATAAAAATGTAAAATAAAAATATTAAAACATCAGAAGGGTTCCTTCATGATTTTTATAATAGTAACACTTAGGCACATTCGGTGAAATATTGAAGTCATACCTTCCGATATTTTCATGATTACTGAAATGATGATTCAACCAATTAAAAATGATAAAATATGGTGGTTGATTGTAACTAAAGATATACAGTGCGTAAAGATAACTTCCAGCCGGACGAGAAGAAGAGCATGAAAGAGTGATTTGAAATTAATACAATGGATTAATCATAAACAAATACTGCCGATTGAATATGTCAGGCTAAGACATCTATAGCTTGTGAAGTGAGACTATTGATTAAAAGGGTTTATGCATTTCTTATACAAGTGTAAGAAGTAACTTTAGTTTATTCTGGCATTCAGCACTTAATTAAATGGACAATATATTTAATTTTACACGTTTTAGGCTACAATAGCTTCGCGCACATTTGCTTCATTCTATAACATTATAGATTCCTTCTTGATACATTGATACGTTCGCTTTACCCGGTTCTGTCACCAACAAATCACTTGGAATTCTAAACGTGTTGTAACAGGAAAACAAACTTGCCTTACCCTATATTCACAGTCATAAAGATCATTCAAATGAAATTCGACATACTATTAAATTTACAGCTATTAAGCCTTTTTGAAGTTATGACATCCATAGAACCATAAAAAACAATTAGTTACAAAATTGTAAATATTATGAATAGCCTAATGATAATATGAAAAATATTATTTTATCTGATTGATTAAAAAAATATGAAGGGAACATTTCCATGCTAATGAAATAAAAAAAAAACACATAACATTTGCTGTTACGCCTTTTTCTTTTTAAAATCATTACCATAAAAACGGAAGTTTAGAAACATGAGAACGATATCTTAACAGAGCGTACGAAAATAACTTAGGTCTTTTTGAATTTTGCATTCTCAAATTTAATAAATCTACATATCGTAATTTATCTCACATCTCAAATTCATTATTATCTTTAAAATATTACGTTTGTATTAAAAGTTAGCAAAAATGGCAAAATCTGACGTTTATAGCAGAAATGAACTTATTGACCTTTGACCTTGTGCTGTGACCTTACTATTACCCTTAGAAAGCGACAGCCGCCCTGACACTTACAATTCTTATAAAGTTATCAATGAACATGGCTGTCGGGCATTAACAAAAAAAAGCCAGTATAGGCAATGTCTAGGCCTCTTTTTCGGATACATAGGCAGACTATTACGTATGTTACATTTTGAAGTATATTTATTCACTAAGAGTCAAATTATCTAGGTTAGCTTAATTTGACATATACTATAAATGGAAACTATTGGTACCCAAAACCAATTTTCACGATTCATTGAGTAATAACATGTAATACTATGCTATTACTCAATGAATCGTGAAAACTAATGTTCCGTTCACTGACAGAAAAGTTTTGGGTACCAATAGTTTCCATTTATAGTATATGTCAAATTAAGCTAACTTAGATAATTTGACTCTAAGTGAATAAATATACTTCAAAAATATATAGACAACGTGCATACAAATGATATATATGTATTTTAACCCCTAAAGTTTGGTTAAAGTCGTCATAATTTGGAAAAAATACAGTAAGCCTTTAATTGATTTAGAACAGTTATCATCTGAAAGTCTGTATTGAAACAATTTAGTAACTTTCATTTGTAGCCAATAATAGTCTCAAAGAGAGGAAATTTCGCATTGTTTATACACCCAGGTTTACTAAAATCAGTATATTACTTGTTTGACATACAGTAGAAAGCGACATCCGGTCTTAATTGACCCCAGAATGAATGTATTAATTGCTGAAATAAATGAACCTTTTCCTATTTCTGGGTTACGAAATCGAAAAGCTAGAGGTCTTACGGAAATTGTCCCACATACCATATCTTCCAATAACACAGCCTCATGAAATCACAACTCCACTACAATGTTTGTATGGATTTGTACGTACACTCATATAATATGTTTCAAAATTTTGATCTTTGCTTCCAATTTTAATTTTATGTATGGAAAGAGGTTTATGTTGAAAAGTCACATTACAGAAACAGACTGAATGCAAAAGGTACATCGCAAAAGCATGAGGATCTTTCAGTAACATTTGTAGTTTTGTATCCGGTTGAATCTATCCCAAAATCATAACTGTCGTATATAAAATGTTTTCCAAAATAGAAATATACCTGAACTGAATTAAAATATTTATGTATTTATTTTCGCTTGATTTGTAATCAATCATCTCGATAACGCAATGTGCGAATCCAAGTTATGTATATAAAATGTAACTTACAGGGAATTATACAATGATTGCAAATTCAAACCTGTATCATAGGAAACTTGATATAAAACAGATTCAATTTGGAGTCAGGCAATATACAGGCATTCTGAAAAATTGCAAATGTATGCAATGTCGAACCCGTTACAAAAAGTTATAGAAAGAAACGCAGAAACCGCGGATCCGGAAAGCCAACATGTTGTCATTTGTAACTAAGGTCAATGGTGGTTCATGTTCCTTACATTTTCTAAAATGAAGTTTTTGAGCTTGCAAATACCCTACTCTTATATTAAGATAACCTCATTAAAAGGCAGTACTTTATTGGACAATGTGAATATCTAAGTGTGGACTATGTTTAAGATTCAAGATTAGACATCTAACGTTTTAGAAAAGATACTGGATAGTCTGCTACCTACTTCGTATATAGTCCATTGGGAGCCAGACGGGCTCATCAGCATTGATAGAACGTTGATCGGCCCGTCTGGCTCTCAACGGACGATATATAAACAGTACTATAAAGACACACACAAAATCAAAGTGTAGTCAGTAAATTGCAAAATAGTCCTTGTAAGTTGATTTGATTTCATGATATTTGGACTTGAATATTTCAGTTTGTTTCAGACTTTCTAAAGGCAGTTTTCAAATCGAAAAGAACTGTAGGGGTATGAAGGGTCCATGGTGGTGTATCTGGAATTGAATTTTCTTTACTACTATCGAATTCAAAGTCAGTTTCATTCATAGAAGATTTTATGCGAAATCCAAACGGTTTGATTTGTTTTGGTTTTTCCTCATATGAATCGGAGTACTTTGGTTTAAAATTGATTTCATAAGCAGGATTGGATTTGTTGGCAGCCACTCTTAAGGCATATTGCAATTAAAGCTTTTCTCGGCGTGTGTAAAGAGAGGGTTCGTTTGCTTCAGCATATAAACTTTCAACTGGCGATGGCCGGAATGCACAAAGAGCAATACGAAGACCTTGATTATGGATGGTATCTAACATTTGTAAATAAGATTCTCTTGCTAAACCATAAACAATACAACCGTAATCTAGCTTAGATCTAATTAAAGCCCTATAAAGTCTTAATAAAACCGTGCGATCGGCTCCCCAATCAGTATTTAAAATTACCTTTAAAAGATTCAATGACTTCAGACATTTCGCTTTCAAGTATTTGATATGCGGCACAAAGGAAAGCTTTTTATCAAAGACAACACCAAGAAATTTTGTACCATTTAGAAAAAGCTCAGGGTCACAATGTTGTTTCCGTAATTGACAAAAATGGACACACTGTGTTTTCGATTTGGAAAATTTAAACCCATTTTTCATGGCCCAAGTTTGAACTTTATTCAAACACTGTTGTAATTGGCGTTCAACCGTACGCATATTTTTGGAAAGATAACGTATCAAAAAATCGCCAACATATAATGAACAGTCTGTCCCTGGTAACAAACATTTCACAATATTATTAATTTTGATGCTAAAAAGTGTGACAGATAAAATTGAACCTTGTGGAACTCCCTGTTCTTGCTCAAATAAGTCAAAAAGGGTATCACCAACACGTACTTCAAAACTTCGATCAGATCAAAAAATTGTGATATAAATGTTGGCAGACGACCTTTTAAGGTGGTTCGCGGGGTTCCTACGAAAATTTCGAAGTATGAGATATAAGACTGATATTAAGTCTGCATGTACTAACATATCCTGTCTTTCATTTGGAGAAAAAAGAAAATCGTTCCGAGTGCACATTTCCTTTGAAGAGCGCCACCTAGCGGCACATGTATTTTTCAAGGGAAAACGCCGTTTTTCTGTAATAATCGCATTAAAATTAATGTTATTACATTTTTTCAAACTCAGGAATATAGTTAAATTCAATGTTATTGTTTACATGTTGCATTTTGTAAATTATTTCATTTAGAAAATGCTTAAATAAAGAGATATCCGTAGTAGGGGTGGGGAAAAATGGCGAAAATATTCAATGTGTTTCATTGCCGTTTAGCCGAAATAAAATAAAACGGAACGGTCAAAGTTCTCGATTTTCAAATATATTCTTCCTTAATCATTTCTGAACAAGAAAATAAAATAAAAATAGGGGGTCTTCACGGCAGATTTTTTGTAAATTTACTTTTTCGCTGTTTTTCTGAAACTTCGCTGTTGTACATTCAAAAAGTTTCGATTATAGAATTTTGGCGGCAAATTGGGATCATTCTTATTTGGTGAAGGTTTTATTCCAAAATCGAAGTATGGTATTCCAGTGCTGAATGTAATATCAGAAAAAGTAACCTCTATGATTTCATCTCGTGCATTTCTTTTGGTGTTTCAAAAATTTTAAAAGACGGATAAAACTAAGAAATAAATAAAACCACCATTTACATGTACTTTGAAATGTTTCCGCCAGAATGCTGAAAACAAAATATTTGACTGGTATTTAGTGTAAAAGTGCATTTTGACGCAGATGCGAATAAATTCGGATATTTCAGGACTGCAACTCACTGCAGACCTGGAACGCCTGTATAAATTACAGACCCCGGTATATACCGGATTCAAGCAATTTGAATGAAAATTATCTTTAATGTATATATTTTGTGACCATTGTAATTATACTAACCCTAACCTTTTGTCAGTATATTATACATATTATACACTAAATGCATACTGTCGCACAATAATTTGCGTATTTTTGCCGTGCGCTCCGATTGATAATCCGGCAGTTCAGGACATGCGCAGAAGACCGCTCCAGCTATGACAGACTGCAATGAGCAACATCGCATAAAGAATGTCCGTGACATTGAGCGCAAAGTGAACAGAAGTTACGATATGCAAGCATCAAATTGGGATTTTACATTTATGCGTTTTGAAGCGCCTTGTCAGATTTTTCTGTTGATTTTATTTTCACAGCTTTGCATATAATGGATCACAAATGTTTCATAATTAAAATGATTATAGTGAAGTCTACAAGCAACCACCGACTGGATATATTCCTTAATGAATTACTGTGATCATTGCGTTGGAGATCCATGGCTTAAAAATGTACCATGAATTGATTACATTGAAGTCTTCATGCATTAAGTTAGCTCTAAAACTGTTTCAAAAATGGATAAAACAATTTAGCAGATGCGTATTGGTTGCACGCAAGTAATTACGTCGCCAGTATTCAGAAATCTATGTGAATGTAGACTCTGTTCTTGCGGACAGCTAGTCTAATAAAATTTGAGACAGGCTGAAATTTTAATACCCTGACAGAAACGGCAAGGGTGTCCGTGGTCATCATTTTTAAATGACATTTTACATAATAATATAAACAAAATAATTAGCGTCTTTAAGGAAATTGTTGAACTGACACTGAAGTATATTTCTAGATGATATACTTAGATTGTAAATTACTTAACACTGTAAATAATGTGAATCTATTTAGTAAAAATATTTCATTTTTGTGTACTTTCATCATCCTGTATATACAAAAATGTATCTTTAAAGGACATCATGAACAAAACGTTTATGTGACGTTAACACCATAAATGACGTAACAACGTCAAAATATTTACATTACCAAAACAAATAAAAGTAAATTTGCAAAAAATCTGCCGTGAAGACCCCCTATTTTTATTTTATTTTCTTGTTCAGAAATGATTAAAGACGAATATATTTAAAAATCAAGAACTTTGACCGTTCCGTTTTATTCTATTTCGGCTAAACGGCCATGAAATACATTGAATATTTTCGCTATTTTTCCCCACCCCTACTACGGATATCTCTTTATCTAAGCATTTTCCAAATGAAATAATTTACAAAACGCAACATTTAAACAATAACATTGAATTTAGCTATATTCCCGAGTTTGAAAAAATGTAATAACATTAATTTTAATGAGATTATTACAGTAAAACGGCGATTTCCCTTGAAAAATACATGTGCCGCTAGGTGGCGCTCTTCAAAGGAAATGTGCACTCGGAACGATTTTCTTTTTTCTCCAAAGGAAAGACAGGAGATGTTAGTACATACAAACCTAATATCAGTCTTATATCTCATACTTCGAAATTTTCGTAGGAACCCCGCGAACCACCTTAAACATATGTCGTTAAGATCATTTATAATACCATATTTCCATGTAGAGTCATAAACTTTTTCTAAATCGAAAAAGACAGACACTAGATGCTCTTTTTTAATAAATGCATCACGAATAAAATTTTCCAGTCGAACAAGATGATTAGTTGTGCTGCGTTGTTTGCGAAATTCGCTTTGAAAGTTTGTAATTAATCCTTGCGATTCGAGGTACCAAACTAGTCTAGAATTGATCATACGTTCCAGAGTTTTACATAAACAGCTAGTAAGGGCTATCGGTCTATAATTACTTGGGTTCGTGCTATCTTTTCCGGATTTTTATATGGGAATAACAATAGCTTCTCTCCAGGAGTCTGAAAAAATACCAGTTTTCCATGTAATATTGTAGATTTCAAGGAGAAGTATCATGACATTTGTCTAGAGAGTGAAGTAAGTCTGTGATCGAAAAAGGTTTATTATAATCTTCCTCATTATTTGAATCGAAATTCAGAGGTTTGTTTTCTTTAGTTAATTTAACGTTTTGGAATCTTTGGTCATAATTATGTGATGAAGAGTTTTTTGAAAAAGCTTCACCAAGAGTATTAGCAATGTCCTCTTTTGTAGATGCAGTAGACTGGCCAGATTGTTTAAGATGAGAAACATATGAAGTTTTTCCTTTTCCACTTATTTTACGAATCATTTCCCAGACTTTTTTAACCGATGACCTAGAATTAGTTTAGAAACGTAGAATGCCAGGAGTTTTTCTTTGCTTGTTTTATAGTTCTGCGAGCTTTTGCTCTAAGAACCTTAACTGATTGCAGATTGTCTTTTATCGGTCGAATATTAAATTTTTTAACGGCCGCTCTGCGTTTTCGAATAGCGGTCTTACAGTCATCATTATACCTTGGTTTATTTTTTGATTTACCATTTCTTGAAGTTTTTGGAATGGATTTGTCTGCAATATCTGATAAAATAACAGAAAATCGATCAATAGGATAGAAAAATTGGTGAAATTCTCCAAAGAAAGACTGATATTGCTGCCAGTCAGCTTTATTTAATTTAAAATAAGAGGAATCATCTGACGTTTGTTGAACAATACTTGATAAGATAATCGGGAAATGATCACTCCCATGTAAGTCATCTAACACCCTCCATTCGAAGTCAAGAAAAAGGCTTGGTTGGCAAATTGACAAATCAAGAGAAGAGTAGTGTCCTGTAGCAGGATGTAGATATGTGTTGGATTTATCATTCAGTAAGCAGAGAGAATTTCTTTCAATAAAGGTTTCAATAATTGACCTCTAGTATTGCTGTCAGAACAGCCCCAAAACTCGTGATGACCATTAAAATCTCCCAACAGAATAAAAGGTTGCGGTAGTTGATTGATTAGGTTGTCAAGGTCTTCAAGATTAAGTTTAACTTTAGGAGGTATATATATTGAACAAAATGTTATATGTCGATCCATAGTTACATGTAATGAAACTGACTGAATAGTAGTATTCAAAACACTTTCTATATGCGGACGTGCATTATTTATTAAAATTGATGCACCACCAGAAGCCTTTTCTGAACTTTTATTGATAAAGTTATACGTTGAATAATTTTTAAAGGATATGTTGTCACTTTCTTTCAAAAAGGTTTCACCTAAACATATCAAAGAGGGATTATATTTTAATAGAAGGAGAATTTCATTATAATTAGCTTTAAGTCCACGACAGTTCCACTGGATTATTTTATTCGACATAAATATGTTCTATTTGGAAACATGGTATTCGCACTATTCAGTCTTCTCAGGAGAAACGATTTTAGTAATCTTTTTCTCCGTCAAAGGTTTGGGAGGTATGGCAGGAGGCTTAGACGAACGTCCATTCTCCTCATCCTCCATATCTACATCTACTGCTAGATGTTCAAACCGGTTGTAGTTGTTAATTGGATCATTAGATCTCTTCCCCACTCCACCGGTATTTAGTTCAATTCTTTGTCTAGGTGTTTTATTCATCTTTGCCGATGACGAAGTACTTGTTGAATTGTTAGATATATTGCTTGTTCGTTGTTGTTGTGGCTTGTAATTAGGGATGTTTTGTATTGCAGCTGGAGCTTTAGCTTGAGGATTTTTCTGTGCATTTGATTTTTGTTTACTGGGTTCCGAAGTTGGGCTGGATTTTGAGAAACGGTCACTGAATCTATTTGAGTAAAAGCATCAATACACTGTGTTGTTTTGTTAGCAACAAATTTAGTGATTGATGAATAAGTTTGTGCGAGTGATGGAGATGTAAATCTAGCATTGGCAGTTTGCCTGGCTTCTGGAAATCCATTGCCTTGTGTGAATTTGACACGAAGAACCTCCTTCTCGACATGACGTCAGACGTGTTATGACGTTATAAAGACGCACACAACATAAAGTTCCATTTTATTTTATTTTTTGCTGCATAACTTTATGAAATTCTCATTAAGTAAAAATATTTGAATCGAGAAATATACTATAAAGAACAAAGTACGACTACAATTTTGAAGTACAAACCCTGTTTTAAGCAAACAATTTAAAATTCATACACAATGTATGAGGGGGCGGAGCTATATCTCTCACAGTGTGAAAATATAAATTTCATATTTTCACAGTGTGAGTGGTGGGATATGAAAATATTTAACTGACAGAATACAGTATTTCATTAGTTAGCATCAAATATATTTGTAAAAGTATCATGAGTGGTTTCAATAAATCTAAAGCTAAGCTTCTTTATGTGACTGAAGGTATGATTTATTGCTGCTTGATTGAAGTCAGTTTTCAGACGCTCTATTTTTATTGCCTGGTGGTTCCCTTTGTTCTCTCTCTGCGGACAAATCATGCTGTTGCTTTTAGAATTTGCGAACGAAGATCTCTTTGAAGTATGAAACGCAATAAAACAAAAGATCTGAGAGTCTTTGTTTAGACCGTACTCTATATAAGACGTGGATAAAGCGGCATGCGCTGTAGTTTTGCAATAACAAATCTGTCCTTTACCTTACATGTTATATTGACAATTTCGAATATTTTGTCGTCTTTAGATAGGTGTGGACACATTTAACGTAGAGGAACTGCTTGCGTATATACAGGGTAAGAGTTTACACATTATACATACGATACAAATGGTGTTATCATGAATAGAATGTCCCCTCTTTACATTTTAAAGCTGATTTCTAGCTGTGGTATCGTTTGATGAGTCCGCAGCAAAAAGGGCAACTGTACATAGTATGCTTTTCTTCAAATGCTGATGGTATGTTTGGTCAAATTCTACATTCTCTGCTACGGTGTAAGCAATGTTTTTATCAACATTGAAATAAGCAATATCGTACAACTAACAGGACTGTTGATTATTCCTACACATATCTAAGACAGAGAAAGGCAAATCCTGACCGTTACAAACTGTAAGTGAGAAATTGAACATAGAAAGAGTCCCCATTTCGGAGTGGTAAAGTTTGCTCGTTTTGAGTCATGTGCCCCTCACCGATGTCAACATTTCGAGTACGTTTAATATGTACCACTTCTTTCAAAAGATAGATTTTGTAATAAGGAACCATAATATAATCATAAATAAAGACAAGACCTTTTTGCACAGGTACGATTTTTTTGTTACTTCGTGTACTAGTAGCACATTATACATGATTTACGTTTCAGATGCATCTGCGCGGGTTAATTAATGATACAGTGTTATGAATTTCATCACTATTACTTAATCCTTAATTCAAGACGTATGTCCACTTGTATGCCGAAGTATGCTATCTTTTGAACATAGTATATCAACAAGAAGTACGTTTTAAATCATCGAAATAAAGTTTTAACAACCACGCATTTCAATTATAATATTATGATTTTAATTTTATCAGAGTGTTCACGTACGGTTTCTTCGAGGAAAACATGACAATAAACGTTGGCATTTAACCAAGAGACACATAAATATAATTTATATTAGTAAGGAAATATAGAAAAACTCCATCGAATGCTCATTTTTCCGAAAAGGATTATATATGATGTTTCGTTTCTTGTTATTATAAATTGTATCAAAATGGGCTTCAATACCACCATTTCTTTCACATAGATGATGAATATGGTTTATGAGCAAAATGTCCGAATGAATATTCATGTTGCAATGTCACGCCTGATAAACTACAGAGCTACCTCTTTAAGAGGTATCGGCAAACTGCTCTGTCGCAACTTCCGAGGTAGTGCAACGTCGCAATAAAAGAACATCAACAAAGATGATTGTCATCATATTTTCGCATTTTTCAAGCAGTGTATCGAATATCAAAAATCGGGGAATGGTAGGCGATGTAGATATGATTTAACTTTACAGAGAACTTTAAGTGTGCTAATTCGTTCTTGATGTGTGATCGTGGTGATGTTTACCAACAAGCTGATTTAGCAGTAAATTTGGCCTCACTTTCATTGTCGAATATTTACATTTTAACTAATATTAAGAAGCAAACCGAGTAGGCGTGAGATAGCTGTAAAATATACAATGCATTTGGAAATAAAATATGTACCGAAAATGGTTCGGGAGTAAAATTAACTTTTTATTGTGAGAGATAGCTCTGTCGTAAAGGAGATAGTCATGTCGCTAAGGAGACAGCTCTGTGTTGCATTCACAGTTTTGAGCAGTGTTGAATGTACATGTATCCGGATAGTAGTTATGTCCACTTACGAGATGCAATTCAATTATCTCATGTTTACATTTATACATCATTTGTATAATACATATTAAATATTTTCTTATATTTATTTTGCTTGTTTTTTATTTAGTGCCGTTTTAACAGGTACTTCTGGATTCAGAACCAGTACTAACTTGTTCTCAGCAACTAACTATCAAGTCCTCCTACAGACACATTGTAAAATAATCAGGGAGTTCAAACTCAAAGCCCATGATCAAAAGATCTGCGTCGTCCGTCAACATTTGCCTTGTGAATACTCTAGAGGCCACATTTGTGACCCAATTTTTATGAAACTTGGTCAGAATGTTAGTCTTGATGATCTGTAGATCAGTTTTGAAACTGGATTATGTGGGGTCAAAAACTAGGCCAGTAGGCCAGATCAAAGGATAAGCTTGTGAATAGTCTAGAGGCTATCAATCTAAATGAATATCCTGTGTAACATGCAGCTCCTACTGCGTACACAAAGGTTTTCTTTCAAATGAACTGGTGACCTAGTTTTTTATCCAAATTCATCCATATTTCAATTTTACCTAGATTTCATCCAGACAAACATTCTGATAAAAATTCATGAAGATTTGGTATAAAATACATTTCCAATTGCAAAGACAATTTGTTTCTTTTATTTTTTCCTAGTTGCCTAGTTTTTTATCCAAGATAACCCATATTAAAAGTTGACCTAGATTTCATCAAGGCAATCACTCTGACCAAATTTCATGAAAATCAATTGAAACACTCCAGCCTCTATCACATATACAAAGCTTTCCATTTATTTTACCAGGTGACCTAGTTTTTTATTCCAGTTAACCTATATTCAAATTTGTTCTAGATTTTATCCAGACAAACATTCTCATCAAAAAAAGATAAAGATAAAGTGTACAATGCAGTTCCTATTGCATAGATAAGGTATTTCTTTAATTTGACCTAGTGACCTAGTTTTTGACCCCAGATAATACATTTTCTTACTTGACCTAGATTTAAGCAAGACAATCATTTTGACTAAATTTCACGATCAATTGAAAAATACAGCCTCTATTGCATACACAAGCTAAATGTTGACGTAGAGACAGACATAAGACTGACGACGGACATCGAGCGATCACAATAACTCACCTACTGGCACCAGACCAGAAAGAAAATGCCTCTGTTCAATTTTATACCCTACCCCTAGGTATTTTATAAGAACCATGGTCATGAACGGGAAAATATACTAACCCATTTCAATCGCGCATTTCATACCTAAGACACGCAGTCCGGTAAATGTGTACTATGGGTATTAAACAAGTGGTAATTTATCTACCATCGTGTACCGGTCACATTTCTTCAATACTTTTTATCTTAGAAAAAACGCGTAGTTTATAGTTTTTTCAACGTTACATAAAAAGTGAAGTTCCGGTCTAGATTACAAAATCATTCTGATTGGCTGATGTGAAAATGTATGTCAGTCGTCATTTTACAACACGTGTACGATAAAATGTGTATATGCAGCATAAATGTGCAAAATGAATTAAATAAACAGAACATATGAGTACCAATGTATGATTTCAAATTCAAAATCATATCCAAGATGAATTTCATTCATCATTTCGAGATTTATCGTAAAACTGTGAATATTTTGCAATCTGTTTTTGTTTGTTTACATTTCGCCTAACATGTGCACACTTCCGTGACCTCTAGATCGAATGTTCATTAGGGGAGTTCACGCAAGATTTTCTGTAGCGTTGACTAAAGCATAACTATGTGGAGCTTCTCTGCAATATGGAATATTGAGATAATGTGACTGGTGCACGATGGAAGATAAATTATCGCTTGTTCAGTATACTAGGTACCCATTCACCGAACTGCGCGTTTTATATGAGAAATATACGATTGAACTGGATTAGTGCACTTTCCCGTTCATGACCATGGTTCTTATAGAATACTTAGGGGTAGGGTATAACATGTACTGAGGCATTTTCTTTCTGGTCTGGTGCCAGTAAACTCACCTGAGCAAAAAGGTTAATAGAATGTACAACTATTCAAAATTTACAATTATAACCTCATGAAAAACCTTTATGAAATCAATACTTGGAAAATTCATACATATGTATATCAAATGGAACAATAACTTATTTTATTTCAAATGAGGACAACCAAAATTAAATATTAAAACGTTTAAACTATGAACCCAGAGCTTTGTTCATGCAACACAGAGCAATCCCCTTAGCGACATGACTATCTCCTTCACGACAGAGCTATCTCTCACAATAAAAAGTGAATAATTTTACTCCCCAACAATTTTCAGTATATATTTTATTTCCAAAATGCATTGTATATTTTACAGCTATCTCACGCCTACTCGGTTTCCATCTTAATATTAGTTAAAATGTAAATATTTGACAATGAAAGTGCTTTCATTACGAAATGGCCAAATTTACTGCTAAATCCGCTTGTTGGTAAATATCAGCACGACCACAAATCAAGAATGAATTAGCAAACTTAAAGTTCTCTGTAAAGTTTAATTATATCTACATCGCCTATCATTCCCCGATTTTTGATACTCGATACACTGCTTGTAAAATTGCAAAAACAATATGATGACACTCACCGTTGTTGATGTTACTAGGCGTGAATGAGTACTACTTACAATTGAATGAACGATAAAGCGAACATACGAAAGGTTTTTAGTGCATATAGTTTATACTTTTCTTATGGAATGAGACCATACAAAACAAAGAAATTCGAAAATCGCTCTTTACAAAGACAACGCTAGAATGATGCTACAATTTCAAATAGCGTATTATCTCATTTTGTTTTTTAGAAGGAGACATTGTGAAAAGCGAGCTTGTAAACTTTAATTATAGTCTTCTATGTTTTATATAGCAAAAGGGCCTTCATTTGCGAGAAAATGTTTTCGTAAGAAAAGAAAATTGAACAAAATACCTGAACATTTATTGCTTTGTTGCGTTGAAATTTTTGCTTTGGTTAGCATTTTTCAAACAACATGATTTAAATCTTAATGCAAAGATGGCAATATTTTACTTTTCTTATTATTTTGTCGAAAAGTATTACCTTATTACAGCTCGGAAACGTTCTCAGCAATACCTATATGATATTTGATTTACTCGCCTAAAATACTCGTGTTCAAGAGATAACTTTCTACCTCTCGACTTACTATTATTGCAAAGGAAGAACTTATCGCTAACATGTCGCGCTTTTTTAACAAGTTTTCCAATTCATCTGGGCTAATTTTTTCAATGTCAAAATAAACTTTTAAAAAATATTCTCCAAACCAGATTACCCTGAAATTAGATATTTGGCTCGTAGTATTGCCTAGTGGTCTCCTACCTAGATTGCGCAAGTCAAGTAGCCCGAGAGCTGAAAGACATTTATTGCAACAACTTAAGCAAATATAAAAATCTGGACAGGGTATTTAATATCATACATATATGTAAGTAACAAATATGTGCGTATCTGTATATTGATATAGTATGCTTGCCATATGAGTGCTTATACTAACTTCTTAAGATATAAGTACGAAAGTCGCTGCAAGATGAAGCAAAAGGGAACTCTGCGACAAACAAAACATTGTATATAGTACTAATAGGAGATGATATAACGATACTAGTGTCTTTGTTGTAGACGCTAGTGAAACAGACAGTCTGATGGGTTTTCAAGAATGTTGTAGAAAAAAATGCCTTTGTAGTGTTCGGTTTATCAAACGAGATGTATTGAATACACAAGGTTGCGTTGTTATGTTTTATGCTTCAAAGGATCTTCTCATAGATTGTATTAGATGTTTAAAAATAATTCTTACATCTTCTTATTATATTTTACGAAGCAATTAAACCTGTGTTGTACGCATTTCATCATGCATGATGGTTTTTTTTCAAAGTTACTTCCAATATCTTTTAATTGTCAACAGTTACAGCTGAGTGTTTCGGCTCACTAGACTAAAATCAACATACAGATCATACGAAATGTGCATTTATTACTCCATGCATTCATTTGGAACATGCAATTATTTGTAATTCCAATATGACTATCAATGCTTTAAATATCACAAAGATATTATGTTGACGTTACGTCGACGTGACATTTTACGCAATGTACGCATCTAGAAATAGCAATAAAATGTTATCAAATACTTTACTAAGTAGCATGCATGTTTGAAACGAAATGTCACATAGCATAACTGTTTTAATTAATTCACACACACGCCCACGCCCACACACACGCACACACACACACACACACGCACGCACGCACCCCCACCCCACCCCCAACACACACGGAGTCGGTCATTAGCCGTGCAGAATAATTCGCAGTCATTTGCGCCCTAATGAACTATTCCGCGAGACGTATTACCATTTCCGGTCCTGGCGTGTACAGACAAAGGAGCATGACGACCTACAAAGTGTTCAGAAAGTTTCGAGAGAAGTGCCGTAGCATTCTTGTTTTTTTTTTTCAATATGTTTACACAATTCTTTAAACGTACATAGCTCCATATACCTTTTACTCATTCTCAGAAGCAAATTTACAAAATAAAAAAAATACGCTAATTATTATTACCATAGTAAACGAGAACGGGACAACTAAATGTATAGATAATTGCAGTAAATCTTTGTCGTAAATGTCGGACACAACACCCATGTCTTTTCTCAAAATATTCTCCAGAGTACATCACACACTTCTCGTGTCTGTTAACAGCTGTTGAAGTTTTCTGTCAGACTCCCGAACAGTCATTCGCAGGTCTTCGACGTCGTCGGAACGTAAGCCTCTCGATTCGTTCTTGATGGTGGAGCTTGTCGGCAAAGGCTATCTTCACTCTGGCAACGTCACACCCCATACGTCTGTCGTTACCAAGACAACGTTAGCTGGGCTAAATATTAAAACTATACCATATTCCCCGTACTCTCAAGACCTAGCACCATGTGGCTTTTGGATTTTCTCTACCATCAAGAACGAATGATAGCTGCAAAATAGCGCTAACAGATTCCTTCTACAGACGGAAGGGATATAGTTCCTGGGAGTGTAATTAAAGTATTGACAAATATTGTTTGGCCATTTTTATGCACGGTTCTCACATGTCTACTGCAACTATACTTTCTTTGGAACATCTCACTGCAGATGTGACAAACTGCTTCTTCTTTGTTAATGACAGAATGTTTGTCTTTGACATGGCTATTCAGGTCACGCTGATTTTGATATGACTTGATGCATTGGTTACAATGAAATCTTATGTTAGACTCCCCTACACACTTTGAAACATGTGCTATCAAGTTTCGTTCATATATATATGACTTGCTACAAAAATTACATTTCAGAGTTAGTTTTGTATGAACCCTCGTGTGTTCTTGTTTCGCCCGCTATGGAAGCTTTTACTACACATTTCGCACACATATCTTCCCCGGGTGTTGGTGTGTTTATAGTTGTTTTTTTTACATTGAAAAGATTAACTAGCTTGTCGAAAAAGCAAAATTACATGTTTAGTTTTTTCTTTGACACAAGAATAAGTCGGGAGGTTGAAAAGTTATCTCTACCACCAGTATTTGAAGAAAAATCTAAGTACGCAAAATATGATTTTTTGGGCAAAAAAGCTGGAAACTGTATATAAAACTGCGATATTCTGGAATATTGATAATACACCTATAACTATAAGTAAATGGGACTTTTAAGCTTAAAATGTTTAAACTTATTTTGTACATTATTTCAATGACTTCTTAACATTGCATGTATAAAAAGATACACAGAAATACCATTGATACCACTTTATAGTGCTTTTTAAAGTACTTTAACTGTGATGCATTTTTTTCCGTTTTGAAATCTGTCAATTACATTTGGAAGAAAAGGGTTGGAACTCTATTTATTTCTTTAATTTAAAGAATAACTCTATATGAACTCTCTTTCAAAGTCAAATATACACTTAGGCAAGTAAGCATGTTGATAAGAATACATTCATTCATTGGATTTCCATGTCTAACTTAATAGTAATTTCTAGATTTGAATTTGCCATTTGTAATCATGTTGTCTGCTAAACATATAACATTCAAGAAACACTGTTTCTCAGCAAAACAGATATTTCTGAATTAGTCTACCAACCTGGAGATATTCTGCAAGTATGTCACTCTTTATTTCTTCACAAATAATCAAACAAGTCCTGATTTCTTAGCTATTATTAGCTTGACTATACGAATAATAGTCTAGCTATTCTACTCACCCTGGCGGCTGTAAAAAGTCTCCCCGTACTTGGATTCAGTGTTGTTTTATTTTCTGGTCCTTTGGGATCATGGAGTCCATTCAACAAATGTGTACTAGAGTTCTGCTAAAGCTGGTGCTAGGGGGCGTGAGAGGTGTTGCACATTTCATTACCTCTCATGAACACACTCAATCAAACCGAGTCTGCTATTATTCTTCTTGGTTGCATTCTTTGCTTCCAAAGGATCTTTCTACAGATTTTTTTATCTCCAAAACTAAGGAAGATAATGAATTGGAACTTCACATGTGTCTTCGGGGTCATAAAACTAGGTAATAGCATCAAGAGCCATACCTCTGACATGCATTTTGGCCAAATTATTCCCCCTCTTTGGGTCTTAGAAAATTCTGGTTGAAGTTTTGCGTGCAAGTACATATAGCTATAATTTAAAAGCATATAGCTTTGAAACATAATTTTCTTTTTAAGGTCCATTACCAACGTCACTGGGTCAAGTCTCATAACTCTGACATGTATTTTGGCCAAATTATGTCCCCTTTTTGACTTCTAAAAATCCTGGTTAAAGTTTTACATGCAAGTTACTATCTGCAAATCTAATGCAGATATTGAATTGAAACTTCACATCTGTCTTCGGGGTCATAAAACTAGGTGATAGCATCATGAGCAATAACTCTGACATGCATTTTGGCCAAAGTATGCCCCCTTTCTTTTGAACTTAGAAAATCTTGGTTAAAATGTTGCATTCGAGTACATTATAGCTATCAGTTAAAGTTATATAGCTTTGTAACTTACTTTTTTTTTTCTAGGTCAATTACCAACCTCACTGGGTCAAGTCCCATACGTCTTGACATGTATTTTTGGAAAATTATGCCTCCTTCTGGACTTCTTAAAATCCTTGTTAAAGTTTTGCATGCAAGTTACTGTCTCCAAATCAAATGCAGATATTGAATTAAAAACTTATTGTATCTTCATGGTTATAAACTAGGTTATTGCATCAAGTCCCATAACTCTGACATGCATTTTGGCCATATTATGTCCCCTGTGCACATCTGGTTGACGTTTTGCATGCAATTTAGTATCTCAAAAACTAATGCAGATACTGGATTGAAACTCTATAGATACTATAACATTAAGGGTAATATTCCTGCTTCCAGGACAATTCGAATAGTCAAGCAATTGCTGTCTTACGGACAGCTCTTGTTTTTGTAGATGTAGTGAACTTTAGATTGTTAAAGATTTAGTCAGCACTAAACTCCAGTACAAACGAGTTATCACAACTCAGTCCTCTGTCATGAAAGTTGTTTGCTGTACTTGCCAATCAGGTTGTAAAACATTAGCATGTAGTTGCAGAAAGGTAGGTTTAGAATGTAGTTCCGCCTGTTCAATGTGCAGAGGACTTACATAGGCGTAACCAGAATATATTGGAGGGGTTGCGGGTACGAGTTGTGAAACGATGAGTGGGATGAATGTGTGGGAGAGGGTTTCCCCTCCTTCAGGTGGGGAATGGGGGCCTTTTGCAGAAAAAAATTAAATCAAGAAGTCATTTCGTGTGATTTTGTGTGTAATTGAAACCACGCTGATGGGTAGATATGCGACTCATTTCATCGCTTTTTTTGCTATGAATAGTTAGTACTATATAACGCTTTTTGAAGTTCAGTTAATTTATTTGTAATCGGTAAGTTAAAATAATAATAATACAAAAGTAATAAACAGAAAGATACATTTTTTAAAGTATTTGACAGATGCGATGTGCAGAGGGAAAAGGTCATTGCTGTTTATGAAACTAAGTTTACATTGACCATTTATTAGAAAATTAATATAAAAGATATACAAGTTGGTGAACGCAGCGAGCCGAACAATTAAAGAATGGACATTCAAGGGTATTTTGATGTAATGAAAAATGCAAGCTTAAAATGGGGTGCAATTGCTCCCGTTGCCCCCCCCCCCCCCCCCCCCCCCACCTCACCCCCTCCCCCGGTTATGCCTTTGTCTTAACAATCTAACTATTTGTATTGATAGCCCGCCCGCTTAGCTCATTAGGTAAGAGCGTTGGTCTACGGATCGCGGGGTCGTGAGTTCGATCCTCGGGCGGGGCGTATGTTCTTCGTGACTATTTGATAAACGACATTGTGTCTGAAATCATTAGTCCTCCACCTCTGGTTCATGTGGGGAAGTTGGCAGTTACTTGCGGAGAACAGGTTTGTACTGGTACAGAATCCAGGAACACTGGTTAGGTTAACTGCCCGCCGTTACATGACTGAAATACTGTTGAAAAACAGCGTTAAACCCAAAACAAACAAACATTTGTATTGATATTTTATTGGTAGTTTGTTTGTTTTGGGTTTAACGCCGTTTTTCAACAGTATTTCAGTCATGTAACGGTGGGCAGTTAACCTAACCAGTGTTCCTGGATTCTGTACCAGTACAAACCTGTTCTTTGCAAGTAACTGCCAACTTCCCCACATGAATCAGAGGTGGAGGACTAATGATTTCAGACTCAATGTCGTTTATCAAATAGTCACGGAGAACATACGCCCTGCCCAACGCTCTACCTATTGAGCTAAGCGGACAGGCTATTTTATTGGTAGAGATACTTATTGATAGATGTGATATTATACAAAAAGCTAATACATGTCTTATAGCATCTAAGTATAGTCTGACTTCAATCGTTCTTAGACAATATCTATACAGTGTGATAACTTTTTAAAATATCAATTTTGTGAATTTTAGTAGTTACATAGATAGGAACATTTTATGAAGAGGTACTTGTTAACCATTTTGTAAAGGTAATGCTAAAATTTTTGGTTATCATGTTGTTTTTTAGACGGCTATATTGGAAATAAGGCAGTCATATTGGATTTATGAAGTAATATTGGATTAAAATGCTTTAGTTATTATGTCTAGTAAACATGTTGTTATACTTTTCTGTTATCATATGGATGTTTGACACACTCAGATGCAGTATAAAACATTCTATGAATCAATTCTAGAAATCCCCATAAGTTTTGGCGACCACATTGGATTTAGCAGCCATATTGGATACATATTATTTTAAATATAATTTTCAATGACTGGTAATAGACTCTGCTCTTATCCTTTAACATTTTGACATGTTCAGGTAAATATATTAGGAAGTTATGAGGGAATTCCAAAAATTCGCACTTGTTTCATTTTTTCAACATTGTATCACCAAAATAGGGTGTTTTCATCATTGGATTTTTGTAGATATTTGATATATAATTCCTGATATGTTATACATCACACATTGCAAATATCATTTCTGTGCAATTTTTCCCCCTGAATTTCATATTTTTACTGGACTATATAATAGTTACAGTTAGAATGAAAGAGTTGTCAAATGCAGTGAGTGTGAGAGGTAATTGGGTGAATATGCTGAACTTTGGCTATTAACAATGCTTGTTTGTGTAAGGCTGCAGACAGTTGATTAAGATAATATCTTGCTATTATACGTAAAGGTATTCAAAACTGCTAATGCTAATTCATATTGCCTTCTACAACAGTATCTCAATTTATGACACTGTAATATTTTATTTGTAGCAGGCTTCCAGTATTAGATTTAGGTAAAGCTGTTCTCTTTCTTATAAAAAGTGTTCTAGTTTAAGTGATGTTGTTAAATGAAAGGAAAATCAGATAACAACTCTAATTGCATCACCATATTTGTGTTTTTAACATTATAATAGGTATTCGTTGAAGCAGGGACTTTTGCTAGACGTTTTACTACCTCTAATTGCATTTGAAAATTACGTTTTTCATGTTTAAAAAATCAATACTTGATTAAGCGAAAAAAAAAAACCTTATAAATACAAGCCTTTACCATTTAGAAATATAAACTTCCATGTCAAGTTTAGTTGAAGGCTAGATTGAATATATAAGGGCATACTTTACTGTAATAAAGCAGCCATTTTGAAATTCATGATAGTTTCCAAACTGATGGCCGAAATGTCACTAATGGAATTCTTAAGGTGATTCGCGGGTTTCCTACGAAAATTTCGAAGTATGAGATATAAGACTGATATTAGGTCTCTATGTACTATAATCTCCTGTCTTTCATTTGGAGTAAAAATAAAATCGTTCCGAGGCTACATTTCCTTTGAGAAGCGCCCCCCTGGCGGCACACGTATTTTTCAAGGAAAATCGCCTCTTTTCTGTCATAATCGCATTAAAATTAATGTTATAACATTTTTTTCGAACTCAGGAATATAGATAAATTCAATGTTATTGTTTACATGTTGCGTTTTGTAAATTATTTCATTTGGAAAATGCTTAAATAAAGAGATATCCTTAATAGGGGTAGGGAAAAATAGTGAACAATTTCATTAAATATGTCATTGTATAATAACATACACAATGACGTAATCATAGTCGTTGTAAATAATAATAATAATAAACAAACAGTCATGACCGCACTCTGCCCGTTGAGGTCATTTTACCCATATTGCCAAATACCAATGCTTAAAGCCTTACATGGTACGCCTGGACGGGCTGCATATAGAGGGTTAAACCTCCTGGTTAATGGTGCCATCAGTTATTATTTAGAAAAAGAATTACTACACACTACCCTACCAATAGAGCCTGTACAGACAAGTACATTTAATTAAAAAACCTTGAAAATATAAATGTTGAAATATAAAAACTTTTACAAAAATTTAAGAACTATCACTTGCTGTTATCGCGTATAACACAATCATCAAACAAAATTAAAACAGTGCCATGAAGTCTCAGTGTCTTTGTTCGGAGTTGCAGAAAGTCGGGATTTTTAGACTTTCCGCAGATTTTTCTTTAACTACATCTTTGAGTTTACCTGTCATACTACTGACAACCTGACCTATATCCTGTAGTGGAATATTACCCTGTTCGTCACAATTTTGATACTGGAAAGATGTGTGTTACAGCGGCATTTTCCATGGATACCCTATAATTTTTTCAACAGTATTGCTAGACGGAGAGTGTTGAGATGTGAATGATGTTGGTGAACTAGCCATTTAATGTAGACGGAATTTTACTTCATCGTCAACTTCTTGTATAGCCAGGTTCTCCGTCTTGAAGATTGGTCTCTCATCGTTAGACATCTTCGACGTAGATTCGTGTCATAGATCCAAAAGAAAATTAAGGATACAACTTCTGACACCAAAAATAGTGTTACGTTATGGCCAATAATAAAAATACAGCCTCAGAGCCACACATTGCAAAGTAGGCCCACAACAAAAAGAAGCTGTAACGGAAAAATATTATAGACGGGTTGTTTCAAAAATCCAACAAGTACATTTAAATTTATGCAAAATATAGATAGAAGGAAATGAAGTGGTAAGGGGTAGAAAGGAGGGTGTTGGAGTAGGTTAAAGGGGAAAGTAGAACAAGGATGAATATACAAAGGGAATGCTACGTTCCTTAATCACAGTTACACTACAACCTAAACCACAATAGAGCAGACATTCATGTACAAAAGATAAACACATAACCACACCCAACTAACACCTTAGGGCACCGCTTTAGACACACAAGAACACCCATAAGCAGGAAAAAACAATCGTGTACCGCCTTAAGAGTCAGGCAGCCAAAATAAAGGGGGAGGCGGGGGGGGGGGGGGGGGGGGGGCACGAAAACTAACACATAGTAAAGGGGAGGGGATGCCAAAAGGGGGGAGCGCAAATGCAAAGGATGGGGGCGATGGGGGAGTGAGAAGAAGGAGGAAAAAAACGATTACAACAAACAAGACAACATAGTTAACAGAAAATACAAGCCAGACAGAAGCCCCGTTGAAAATAGGGGCACAGCCTTGGAACGGTCAGTAACCTATATAAAGGAAACTGGTGTTTAAACGCGTTTAGGGCATGCCAACTTCGCACTTATTTTAACCCTATTTTCAACAAGTTAGACCACACAAAGTAAATAAATTTCCCGCTGAGAAAGGCTCTAACATTAGCGAAAAATTACCAGATTAATTAAGTAAAACATATAATTCAGGTAAATCTAAGGTATAAATACACCAATGTACTCAACATCTTGTCTGAAGTCAGAGGACCAAGAGCCTAACTTTTAACGGCACGAATAAGAAAGCTTCAAGACAAAATCCCACTCCGTCCGTTTTATGTAGGAAATTACACAAAAAGAATCTGTAAACATTTCACAGTACTTAATAATTGTGTGATAGTAAAGTATTTTCACATATCAGGATAGTTACTCATTAATGATAATAACTCAACCCAGCATCTGGTAAATTTTGATAACTGTCAGTAAGATTCTTAATTTTATACACAAATGAGCAACAGTTAAAATTAATGTAGATCCAATGAAAAATATGTTTTATTGTTCCTTCTCTTGGGAAGGAACACTTTGATTCGGTAAGTCACACTTGACTGAGCAAAAGACCTCGAAAGCTGTTGTCATTACAAGCTGGCCAGTCAAACTTTGTTACCTTAGAAATAACCCCTGACGTTAAAACTTTTCTTTCCTAATTGAGGTAACTCTCTGGCTGAACGCGCTCCGCGGATTATAAAATTACTAAACCAGAGGACGATTCTTTTATTTCCTCCATTCTTTAAGAACCTAACATACGTACAAACAGACATACATATATCAGCAAGTTTACATGTAAACAACTAAATAGTATCGTAACCTTCGAATGCATGGTTAATATGTGAAAACACACCCTCTATTTATCCGCAACACATTTCCGCATCGAATCGTACACTATATGTGGAAATGGTTGACCGGGTCAATGCCTTATTGCCGTATTTACTCAAAAGTGGTAAACGATTTACTTTGTTGTTGGATTTAACAATTTATGTTAAATAATTAGCGTAAATACTTCCTATAAAACAACATAGTTCAAAAATGTTTTTTTGGTTTTATTATTTTTTTTTTGGGGGGGGGGGGGTACAAAATGTAACGCCCCAAGGGGCGCTATTTAACATGGGTAGTCGGCGAATGTCCCGGCCTGAAATTGATTTCCAGCCGACCCACGGCAGGCGTCATATTCATCTTCCCAGCATCCAGTCTGTAAAGTAAACCAGCACTGAACGCTAGTCGGGATTTCAGCCGCAACCGGGAATCGATCTGTCGTTGCAGTCCAAACTGCTAACCACTGCGCCACTGACTCCCTGATTAAAACAGGGGAATACGGAATGTCAATTAGGTAGAATGGTCTTGTACTTGTGTCCGATCCTGAGGTTTTACACACTGATGACCAATATTTAAAACAGATGTCCCCTAGAAGGAACGTTTGCTATGCATTAACTTGTTCAGTTATGAGTTCAAAATGATTATCAAGCTTCTTTAAATATTTCCTTCGCATTATTAAGTAGGCCTTTCACAGCCACTCTAGGCCAGATATTTAAGATTTTGAACCATGAAAACAGGCAAAGTGGAGTATTTATACCTCCGAAACTCCACAAAAATAATTGTGGAATCCCAAACTCAGAAATTTGAGAATTTGTTAACTCCACACAAATATATGTGAGCTCAGCTTCACATATAACGTCGTCTTATTTCCACAATGCACCAAGTGCCATTTTTACAATATTGGAAAATGCAAATCAAAAGTTTAAGTATCAATAACTTTGCAACTATTTGGTAAAAAAAAAGAAAATTGCGGAACTTGTTTGTTTAGTTTGTATTCTTCAGACATATGTAAAAAATTAAAAAGAATTGTTAAAATAGAATTTTAGGAAATTAAAAAAATGAATTTAAAATATTACATGAAAATGAATATCAAAGTATTGAAAGCTAATTCCAAAATGCAACTTCGAGTTAGGCCGATGTGGAATGAAAAGAACTTTCAAAAATATGTAAAGTTGCCTTGCAAACTGTCTTTTTCGATGTTTAATACTGACTAAAAAGGATAAAAACATTATTGCGATGAATATTCACACAGTCATAATTATTAAAGTCTTAATGAAAACAGAAAAAGTCTTATTCAGTAACTTTGAAGCATTACTTCTTACAAAGAACTGTTGAACAACTTTCAATAATGCAATACTCTGAGATGATCTTCTTACAAAAATTCTTTGTCAACATTCCTAACAACCGATACTGAAGCAAAACTATTGAATGACTTTCAATATTCAATGTAACCACTGTTACCTGCTAAACTAACATTCAAGAAATAACTTGCATCTCAGCATCTGTATAACGAAAATTGTAACAAAACCAAAAAGACGCAGTATACCAGTCTATAGACTTTAGGCCTATAGATATCCCCGTTACCACAATCAGCATGCTTTTAAACATAATTATGTTTCTTTTGATTAATTTTAGAAAAAAACTTAGTATGAAGTTTCCACTTTTCTCTATTTTATAGATAGTGCAGATATTTAAAATGACTCCTTAACACAAATTCGCAACAGCAGTATGAATACTGCATAATTCCATCGTACGATACTTCAAATTTGATAGAAATTCAAAGGTATACTTGACCCAAATTTCATACAAATACTCCTTACTATTTATGTTAACATAAAATGAACAAGTTTGTGTATGAACAGTACTATGCATTAGGATAAAATAATACACCATGTATACCTGTAAAGCTAAACAAAGTATAAATGTGCGCGTCCGCTAAAACACAGAATGTTTTTGTTAAACAGTCAACTGTTACTGCATAACATTTTGATTACAACTGTTGCCAGCATCGTAAATGTTTTAGATATATATAAGAAACACTGGACTGTATGCTTCTTGCAACAGTAACGTATTTTTGATGTTACTATTGACACTATTTATTTTTTGGTATTAAAAATTGACTGCACAACAAAACTTCTATAATATCTCTTCATTATCTTTATCAATTATGAATCTTTTCAGTGCAAATTTAATTATGGAATTCCTATTTGGGGACCAACGTGAGTTCGACATAATGGTTGAGTGCTCCTGTTAACTAAATGTAATACTAATACTAAAACACTGGCTATCTCATTGCTTCTTCGTCAGCCGTCGGCATGATATGCAGTTTTATCAATAGAAAAATAGGCCTGTCAGATTTTACATGTTCACTTTACTTTTGCTGAAAAAGTCTTAAAAAATTGCCATTAGTAACTGAAAGGACATTATCTAGATAAAAACATATAACCAAACCGTTTGTATTATTTCTACAAGCATCTTGCCCACCCTTTGTATCGATTTTGTCTTGTAAGTATTGTTCCTATTTGTGTATAACAACGCTTTCATCTATAAGCTCGAAGCCATCAACCAACTCTTCACAAGTGTCACATTTGTCTTTCGTAGGTATATTGAAATCTATTTTATATGTTTTGGAATGTTGTTTTTCAGCAGATTTAATCGATTCTATTGGCATTGAATAACATATGTCATACATCTTAGCCACTGACAAACATTATAGGTATTCTCTTTTGGTAAATATAGTGGTTCGGTATGAATTCTGAAATTCATTGGTCATTAACCCCATAAAAGTTATTGATCAAAAGTGAGAACTGACCGAATGTTGGACACTATTGTTTCTCTATCTATACACTATATATAGAACTAATAAACACAGTAAAACACTAGTCTTACACTGAAAGTACAACCAAGTATCCGAAACAAAGACCATCCGGAAATATAATACACATTAACATTGAGTTTGCAGCAAAGGTCTTTTGGCACAAATTATATACACCACTAATTTATGAAATTGTATAAAACAATAAATAGCAAGTAAAATATTCACTAACTGCAATAAATAATCTGCAAAATCTGTTTAAAAATATGTACCTTTTTAAGGTATTAGATCACTAATAGTACTGTTTGCAAAACGGCCTTTGCTTGGTATATTCTGAAAGGTAACCGTGTTTTGCACTATTTTGAATTTTTTAAACAATTTTTACCGTGCCGTTTTTTATCAATTTTGTATAACTTATGGTATCTCCTCAAGCTCAAGTAGAGGCAAATTTCAAAGTGATAGCCACTATCCAAAACGTTCGCAGAGAACTCATTTTACCATTAATTTTAATAAAAGAAACATCAAACTATTGGTAAACAATTATAAAACACAAAATAAAAATGTCAATATCATTTTTTCTATTGTGCCCCAAGTAAACGGATTAAATGAGACAGAATTCATACTTCAACATTGAAAAAATAAGGTCGAATGCTGTGTTTCTGTTTTGAGTTTTGCTTACTCCATTTAAAAATAACCTTAGGGCAGACGTAAAACCTACCTACATTTCTTCCACAATATATAATCTAAGAGTGAAAGCAAAATAGAGAACTTTCACCGCGTGTAACTAAATATTTTTTAAAGATGTGTAACCCTACCCCTTCAGTTTAAGTAGTAAATTCACTTTGAACACCAAAACATCGCTTATAAGATTAATCTTTTCCCATTTTTGTACAAGAAATCAATAATAAGTCTTGAAAGAAGTAAACACTTACTAGAAAAAAAGGAAAATAAGGAAAAAAATTGGTCCCAGTAGGGCTGAACCTACGCCCCCCTAAGAATTGCAGTAAAAGTAGGTTTATGGTAGAAATTGAATACTCTTCAAAAGGGAGGTTCTTTATTAGTGATCTAATACCTTAACTGAAACATCGCCATGTTCCTCATATTGTTGTCGCGTGATGTGATAAGACAATATCATTGGCGTTTCAATATGTGACATTGTGGAAATTACCTGTAGTGTTTTCAACGACTTAGGGCTTTGTGGACATGCGATTTACTCTAGTTATATACGTTTCACAAGGAAACAATCAGGATGTTATGATAGAGCTATTAACGGTGTTATGAATTAGGTTTAAAAAAAATGGACACTCTTATATTAAACCTATATAGCAAGTGTGCACTCCTTATAAAAAGTGGCATTTTTTAAACGATAGACCATTTCTGCATTACTTAAATTGTAATTCTAATATGATTAGCAATGCTTAATTATTCACAAGTTTATGTTGACGTTACGTCGACCTGATATTATTCAATATATAATATTATACACTCGGGCGGTTATGCGTAGTTCGAAATACTTTCAACTGGGGTGCGCCCTCATGTAATTATTACGTCTGGCGTATAACCGACCACCGTGTAAAATAGTGTAAAGACGTGGTTTTGCCATAAATTATTTACTTATATATCTTTGATGAGGATTTTCTACATGAAAAGTTGATATCTTATTTGTTAAAGATTATAGTGGAAAATGGCTATTGGTATTGTTGAGGGTTTGGTGTTTATGATTTTTTTTATTATATCACCGTTTTCATAAATGACTAGTGAGTATATTTAGTAAATGTTTCTTTTTGCAGTTTCTAGTATTGATTTTATACTGTTATTACATATGATTTAATTATTGAAATTTTACTCATTAACTTATATTTCGTGCAAAAGTGAGTGAGTTAGTTGGGTTTTACGGCGAATCGACACAAAAGGGTCATATATCGCCAGTAAGAGTAACTTAATTATAGTAACTGTTATTTCTCCCTTTTATTGGAACTGTATCTGTTTCTGCCTGCTTCAGGATTTTTCTGTATGTGCATAGGAATATTCTTAAAATTAACCTTTCACAGCATTGTCATGAATGTTCATGTAAACAGAATGGAATGCCTGTCACAAAGGAACATGATTGAATCTTACGCAAAATAAATTGACAGTGCTATCATTCAACTTCCAATAATCCCCTGAGTGTCAACAAATATATAATCTGGATACTGAAAATAACACCGATGGTGCAAAATATGTGTACACAATCTAAAACCAGCCACTTTCAGCGTACATTAAGTTTATCAAACTTTTGTGCATTCTTACACCACATTTGTTTTGCGATGCGACTTCTCAATGCATATGTGATCAATAAAATAAGGTCACACGCCTCCAGTAAAGTATAAGATGATGTAAAATATAAGAAGCAAAGTTTACCTGTCCAAAATAGATCCAAATTTGTGGAGTTTTTGATTAACATTTCGTTTATGAGAAAGCAAAAATTGTCGGTTTACACTCAATAACTTTTTATATAATACATAGTTCTTCCTTGTATCAACGGCATTACACAACTGAAACATTTGTCCACTCGTTGCAAAGTTTTAATAACCACAAAAGTATCGAAATAACATAATTTCTTTAAAAAATACCGACCTTGTATCTTGTTTACATAGATGTCAGCCATTTAATGTTTCATAAACCTTTTGCTCTCTCTTAAAATATTAACGAAGTAAAACACGTTCGACCCCCTGTTATTACAGTTGTGTTTCCAGTGTGTATGTTGTTAATTATCTTATGTGGAATCTACATCTTTCAATAAATCTTGCACAAGACATAAAGTATTGCAACTTGTAGTGTAGACAGAACACTGTGTCCCATAGTTGCGTCTTTTTTGAGTTGCAGCCTCTAGATATTTTTCGGCTACGATATTGTAGTGTTTAGAATGTTTTCTATTTTTCTCGCAAGGTTGTGCTATCAAATGCTCTGATAAAGGGTTTTTGATGAGGAGTGCTTGCCCAGTATGGTATTTGTTTACACATTTTCATTAAATGTGTATTGAGATCTAAAACATTGTAGACAATCTTTCTCAGAACACAGCTGTACTATAACCTTATTCAAAATATGACTGTTTTATAATAAGTCCTGAGATAGTATCTTTTAAGTAACTTTGTTCCTCAATTGGATATATATCACTATATCTAGAGTTTTTTTCCAATCACTATTTTTATTAATGATTCATTATGTAAATGTCCAAATATTTGATATTACTTTGAATGAGCTGGGCCATTTTATTTACCTGTTATGCTTTCCCTCCATTTAAAATAATTTGTCTTTTAACTTTAAGAAATATTGCAAAGCAATAATTACTTGTATAATGAATAAATCATTCAGTGATTTATTGGCCCCACAAAATTGTCTTGCAGTATGTAGACGAGTCTCGTCATTGTTATCAAACTATCAATACTGACAAAGATAACTTTTAATATTACAATGTATATGAATGGAACTAATTATCTCAAAGTGTTAAAAAGTACAGAGGAAGTAGTTTGCTTGAAGCAACATTTCAAACCTAAGAAGAAATGGAAGACTATATGTCTAATCCATATTAAAGTAAAATTTTAAATTATGATCGTGACAAGATTGACTCTAATTTTTTCTTGCTTTTAATTTCCGTTCAAATTATATACCTTTATACTAATGACCATTTGATAAATATTTTCAGGTAAATATGGGATGTTCTTGGATAACTGTAATAAGCCTTATATTCCTGATAATAACATCTTACATGGCGAACATGAAGGCCATTACCAATACTTCTCCGAGAGTGCCTGACGAAACAAATGCTGAGTCAACTATTCCAACACAGACTTCAAAAAAGCAATATCGTTGCCACAAATGAACCAGCTGTTAACAACTGTAAGCCGAATTCTATCGATCACGGAAAAGATACTGAAAATAATATAGATAGTTCGTCACAGACATCGAACTGTACTTCCCAGGAACATAAAACAACGGAAGTAAGTAGTTCTACCGAAATATACTCTTCTACTACAGAAACAGCTGCAGGAAGAATCATCTCCTACAGAGATTTTCCGGAGTATATGCACTTTAAAACGTTGGGACAGATTGCACCTTACATAACAACTATTCCAGGATTCATTACAAACTCATCCACAATCTTGATATCTGTCGCGATAAGGCCCTTTCATACTTCGGAGGTATACATGATTGTATTAGGATGTGCAGACTTAGTAACAGTGATTGCAAGATTTACTTACAGAATGATGGAAAAATACTTTATTTCAAAGTCGACTGTGCATTGTAAAATTATTGGGTATATTTTAACCACAGGCCAGGTGTATTCAAACCTGATTTTGTTGTCCTGGACAGTCGAGCGCTTCATTGCAGTTATGTTTCCTATTAAACTGGCGTCGTGGTGTTCTATAAGAAATACAAAGATAACAGCTGCTTTACTGTTGATATTTTGTATTGCGATTACTGTACCGTATATTACACATATGACTTTAGTAGGTACTTGGAACGGGCGAACTTTTGTTTTTTTACTGAATTCATGTTTGCATTGTGGTTCCACATTGAACCTGTATATTACATATATCTTCCAATGATACTGATGATGATTTGTAATACGACTATACTTTGTAGACTTAGTTCTATGTCGAAAGCTCGAATTAAAATGGCTACTAATCAGGAGGCAATTGAAAAAAAGGTAAATGAAAGTAGAAGAATGACCATATTATTGTTAACTATTTCTGGAACATTTTTGTTGCTGCACATTCCGTACGCAATAGTGATGATTGTTAATTATGTATATCCAGATGTAACAGTTCTAGATGTAGAAGATCCTCATGGCTTTGCAAAGTACCTACTATATACAAACACTGGTTATACAGTGACAGAACTCCAAAATTCTGTCAATTTCTTTCTTTATTGCATATCGGGGAGTAAATTTCGCTCTACATTAAAACAAATGCTCTGTAAGCACACTCCAGTCAAAACTACGCAGACAACACAAGGATCAGTGACCAACACAACAAAATTTTAGCATATAAATAGATGTCATATGGCATTGACTAATTAAAAATCTGATTTATCATACATTATGATTGGCGATACCTTTCAGGTTGGACGATGTGCTTGCAAATTAGCCATTTTTATTTAACTTTCATGGTGCAATGGTATTGTGTTACGTGAATGTCATTTGCAGCTAATGTGCTTTTCGTTTTAAATTGTAGGGATGATTGTAGTCTGCTAATTCTGCACTGTTCGAACGTTTTAATTAAAGCATTAAGAAGAGAGGTTGGAATATCTGTATACAAGATTTGTTTCTTATTTTGCATAGTTTAGAATTACAGCATACGCGACATTAACATCATTAGAATTGCAGCACCTCGTAGCTTTTTTCTAGTTTTCTTTTTAATTGATCAGGCCGAATCAAACGAGACGCGGAAGCCACAAGGAAGAGACAAATACAAAATCCCAGTCGAAGCTATTGTTACAATGGTCTTATTTTTACAAAACTTCTACTGTTGGCCTGTTTGTTTGCTGTTTTAGCAAAAGATGATTAAACATACATCTGCAACATATAGCTATTTGTTTACCTCGCACAGGAATATATACATCGCATTGATTACCACCCGTTCAAAACCGTGAAAGCATTGATTGCCATTCGTAAAAACCGTTATCTTTTCGGACACTTTTTTTATAGGATTAAGTCATAAATTTACAAATAGTAATCATTGATTTGATTTCAATTTATTTATCATTGATGGATGCTTCCAATGTTCTTAAAATTTTAACGTCTTTTTTTTTTAATCACATCGAGTTTTAAGCCAACCGCTTAATGCTCAATATCATTGCTTCTACTACATAATAAGGATCTGGAATCCAGAAGTCGGTCACAATATTTAATCATGAAAAAAGTTAATACTTCATATGTCATAATGTATATATGATCTGCATGACCAAGGTGCGAACATTTGCCCTTACAAAATCTGGGCAAATGTTGAAACGGACATAGACACAAATGAAATTAAAGAAAAGCTTTGTCGCTTTTCATCAACTTTACTAAATAGATTTTGTTTGAGACATTGCAAAAATATAATAAATAGAGCTAACTTCGAAAGTGATTTAGCTTTGGTTTGAATAAAGGACACCATGTCACGTAATTTGCGCTCCTGATGCCACATTTACATATCTTGTATATATAACAACTAGTTTGAATGTTAACCTTCGTAAAATCTATTTAAGTTAAGGATGTAGGATATTTTTGTTTCCTGACGATAAGTATTATTTTCATTTTCTGTGAGTTTAAAGAGCATTAGTTTCTAAGACAAACAAGAAAAGATAAAAACACATGTCACCGAACTCGTTTTAATTTCATAGGACATTTGCTTCATCCACTGTTTTAGCATTTCTAAAATTTGGTAAAATTAAAAACAAATGGTGGTACATTATAGAACAATAAGAAGTAATATCCTACTTAATTCTATAACGCTTTCAGGTCTTATAGCTTCCTATGAATACAAGGTGATATCATATAAACATAAATTCACAAATCTCTTTCATTTTTACCTGTTGACATAATTACCCCATCCACATTATTTTCAATTAAAAAAAAAAAACGTATTAAAATCTACAACCTACAAAAAATATAAATATGCTTAAAAATTGAAAAAAGAAATGTTTAGGTCACCGTGCAGTTAAGAGATTTATTTTCAAAAAGACCTAATGAATTTTAATATTTTTAGTTCTTTTTATTTTAATTTATATTTACTTGGTAATATAGAGTGCTATGTTGAAAACATTCTTATCATTATGTAAATCAGTCAGAAATATACCAGTACCAAACCTAATCTACTTTATTAGATATTTGAAATACTGTCCCCTACCCAATTGTAAATCTTACATCAATTTTAGCTTACTTTGTTGTTCCTAATACAAATGTAATCGCAAACATAATTCAGACGTATGGAAATGATATTAATCATATTAATTAATCAATATCAATGGTCTTTGCCTCAAAAAACTTACATCAAAATCAAACCTAATATTTCTGACCATAACATTCAATCAATGTAGTCCTACTTAACAATGAATTTCTAGATCTCAAGGCATCTGAAGTCTTTCCCGTTCACAAGGCTGATAACAAATCTGTTTCAAATAATTACAGACCTATGTCTATCCTGTCTACTATTTCAACAATATTTGAAAGACATGTCACTAGACATTTATTCGCTTATCTAAACAAATATAAATTGATATTCACATCATAGTCTGCTTTCAGACAACACTGTCAAAGCGAAACAGCAATAAAACTCATAGATAGGTGACTCAGAAAATATACATAATGAAGAAATAATCAGTGCTATATGTTTTGAAAACTAAAAGAAAAGCATTCGATATAGCTGATCTTGATATACTTATGGAAAAATCAAACTACCATCATACGAGTCATGATTCATTACTTCCTTTCAAATTATATTCAAATGAACGCATTCGAAGTAGATTTGCTTATAATGACGGTTCAAAAGATGAATCAAAGATTGGTTGTGCTGCTGTCAGCCTCCTTGATTAGTCAAAATTACGTTTGCCAAATAATGCAACAATATTTTCGGCCGAAGCCAAAGCTATTGATTTAGCTCTGAACTTCATATAAAAAAAATAGTGGAGAAAAATTTATTCTCTTTTCCGACTCACTTTCTGTTTTACAGTCAATTTATAACCGAAATATGGAAAATCCTTTCATTCAAAATATTCTTCTCAGGATTCATGAACTCTCTTTAAAAAGGTCTATCATATTTTGTTGGATTCCCAGTCATGTTGGTATTCATGGAAACGAGGATGCTAATATTGCAAAGAAATCCCTTTCATTATCACAATTTAATTTGAAATTTCCACATACCGATTTTAGGCCTTAAATAAACAAACACATTTTATCTAAATGACAATTGTCATGGAACAATGTTTCATTCAATAAACTTCATGATGTCAAAGAAGAATAATAGCAGATTGGGTCTGTTAATGAGAGGTAATGAAATGTGCAACACCTTTCACGCCCCCTTTCCCCCCCCCCCCCCCCCAACTAGCACCGGCTTAAGCGGAACTCTATTACACATAAGTTGAATGGACTCCATGATCCCAAAGGACAAGATAATATAACAACACTGAATCCAAGTACGGGGAGACTTTTTACAGCCGCCACACGGCACTTAAAGATTGCTGTTGTGATAGTTAATAAAATCTGTAAAAAGATCCTTTGGAAGCAAAGAATGCAACCAAGAAGAATAATAGCAGACTCGGTTTGATTGAGTCTGTTCATGAGAGGTAATGAAATATGCAACACCTTTCACGCCCCCTAGCACCGGCTTAAGCGGAACTCTATTACCTACTCTAGGGGAATGGCACCAAGGGAACAGATCTGTTCGCAGGGAGGAAGTTGTTCTTTCTCGCTGTCGAATAGGTCATACCCGTTTGAATCATTCTTATCTCTTGAATAAAGAAGATCAACCCGAATTTGAACCATGTCAAACACCGCTAACTATTAAACATATCTTAATCGACTGCGTGGACATTGCTACACAACGCAGTACATATTATGGCGGTCAATCTTTGAAAGAGTTATTTGAAAACGTTTCAGTAGGAATTATTTTATCGTTTATAGTAGTATAAGAAATGCCGTGTCTGGCACACTTTTTACCATTTTTCAAAAAATATTTTTTTTTTTTTTTTTTTATCTAAAAAATATTTTTCAAAAAATTTTAAACAATAAGAATTACCCCGATTAATGGAAATAATTTATTATTACTTGCTCGTTTTCTCCTTGGTTATTAGGTTTTAATATTTTATACAATAAATCATAAATGTTTATACCATCTTGTAACATTTTCATGAAAAATAAACAATAATAACCACAGAGTGTACTTGTTTTGTCTTGATATTGTATGTTGTTATACTTTACTCCAGGTATATATTTGTCAATGATTATTTCTTTTGGTGGAGGAAGTCCGAATGGGTCAAAATATATTTTCCCGACATAACACATCCAATGGGTTCCAGGTCCAATAGAGTTATCTAAATTAATTATTCCACATTCAACCTTTGATTCTTTTGTTTTTGGTAAATTATTTCTACTAAATACACCCCTAAAGTTTTTAATTTTTAATTGTTGTACCCATTGTTCAATTTCAAAGTTAGAAATAGGTTTGTTTATAAATTATTTTTTTTTACTATTGGAATTCGTCTGTAAGGTCTTCTTTGTGAATCTATCTGTATACCCTGACCTTGCCCCTTACCACTTAACAAAGATGTAATCAAAGGTATTCCAAGACTTGCCGCAAGCATATCTAAAAAACCTCCATCTTGTTTTTGCTTTGGAGTTAATTTAAGTATTCCCGTTCCTCTTAATTGTTTTCTTTGATTAGGTGTTATATATGGTATTATCATATTTCTCTTATTATTAGCTACTGAAATCATACCATTCCCAAGTATTTTACTTACACCAGTACTGGCAAGGTCTGACAAAGCGCCGATGCCTAGAGGAGCTAATATTTTTGGAGCTATTTTTGCTGCCATCGGAAGAATTGTTTTTCCTATTAATCCAGCCAAAGCTCCCAAGAAACCTCCGTTTTGACCTTGACTGGACATTTGTTTTTGTGAAATTGTAATTTCTAATCCCTTCTTACTTCTAATAGACTTTTCAATTTGATTAATTTGTGTTTTTGTTAAAGTAAAGGGAAGTTTCCACGTAATTGTTCGTATTTTAATCTAAAAGTATGTGAAATTTTGTTGTTATAAGCTTTCGCTAAGTTTTTCTTTTGTCCATCTGTTAGGTTTACTTTATATTCAATATAATTTGATACCATTATATACTTAAAATTTATTTTATTTAAACAATAACAAGTTCATTTCCAATAGTATTTATTGTAACCGTTTCTTCATACAATATAATTGCATAAACACGGACATTAGCTGCCGGCCGAACATTTAATTTAGCTGTTAATGTAATATGCTTAGGATCTTCAGATTAAATCTGCAATTCCTTCCTTTTTAAATTCTAAGTTAAATTATTTTGTTTATAATTATAATTAAGAACATCATCATAAATTATTTATATACTTGTATATTCCGTTTCAGGATAAAAAAAACACCATTACCAACTTCAAGGCGGCAAGATTCCAACATACAATCATCATCTGCTGCATTAATTTTAAATCTATCTAATAAATATGGGTTATGTTCTTGTGAATTACTTTTATCAGGTCGTTGTAAATAAACAAACACATGTTCGGGTTTTGTGACACCAGCTGTTATTCTAAAAGTTATATTAGTCTGTTGTGTATCTGTTGACTGTGTTATCATTTCTCGGAGGTATTTCCACCCTGTTTTTATATATTTTTCAAAAATTAAATTAAATCCAAATTCATTAAAAATTAAACGTGGAACCTACAAAATTAATCTAGTTTCAATTACCCTACCTGCATCAGCAGCATTAGCTCTGTAAGTTAATTCATCATCATTAGTTAATTGAAGGGTTATTTGTATTTGGCTTGGTGGTAGCATGTTTTGTTCCAAACCCTGAAAAAATGAATAATTATTCAACGGAATTTTAGCATTTACCTCATTACCACCCTGGATTGATAACTTCCTAAAAGCAAAACCTTTATTATCATCATCAGCAGCAGTAGCAGTAGTATCTAAATAGATAAATTCGTTTGTTCCAGTTGATTTTACATAATCACTAGATAGTTCAACTAAATCCTTTACATTTATTACCTTGTATAAATTATTACAATCATAAACAATTTTTCCATTTTGTTTAACTATAAGCTGATCAATTATTGAAGCTGCATTATTAATTAAAGCAATTTGATCTCCATCAGCATAATTATTACCATTAGCAAGTTTATTAACTTTAAAACTTACTTCAAAATAACCATTAAACCAATCAAAATATGAACTTCTATCATTAATTGTAAAGTGATACCCACTTTTTTGCTGTTTAACATTATTTCCCAAGACAGAAATTAAAGGTGTATCTAATTGAATAGGGGTTAGTGCGTATCTTTCACAATACTGTTTTGTTCTAAACATGTATATTATATTTTATTTTATTTTTTATAAATTAATCTGTTAATACGTTTACGCTGAGCTGAAGCCCCAGATCCTGACAATAATTTATTTAATCTTACATCAATATCCTCCTCCTCATTATTTGAATTTGTTTTTTGTAATTCCTTGACAATTAAATTACCAACAGGTTTACCAACTGCAGGTTTTTTGAAACTTTTAATTTTTTCTGTAATTTTATTAGCAGCTAAATTCCCGACTTCCATTCCAATCCTACGGGTTCCACTTTCAAGCGCAGCTTTTCCCGCAGTTTCCAGAGCTTTTTTTGCACCAGATGCAACTCCACTTGAAAACAATTTTGTTAAAGTGTCAAAAATACCTGTACCAGAGATGGAATCTTCAGAGACTTCCACCCCAGTTTGAGCATCAACATAAATAAATATTCCTTTTTTTTTGTCATAAACTTTCTTGTACATTATATATTTATATTTCTTTTAAAATTAGTGTAAAACTTGTTTCAACCCCAATAGAATTAATTATTCTACCAAATACATCTGTATTATATATTCTAATTGAATTTATAACATTCTTATTAATTTCAGAATATCCAACTCTTTCTGCTTCTTTTGTAAATGGATAAGCTGTTGTTAAATCTGCAGTACTTAAAGCATAGATAATATCACTAAAATTGCCATCAACAAGTGAATTATCAATAAGATCGCAATGAATGTAAATTGTATCCACAGAGTTAGTAATATTTGGTGTCGTAGTTCCCCATTCAGTATTTCTCAAAGCTTTTTTCTCAAATCCGAGCAATGTATGAAAATTTGACATTCTTAAATCCAATATAAAATTATTATGAATTGAAATCAAAACCTTAAAAACAAAGAAAAATATCAAACAGGGAGTGCCACGCACCAAAAGCGCAGCCTCCTCAAAACGAACCTCCCAGCACGGGGGTTTAAAACTACTTAAATCAAATTCCAAACTTATTGGAGCAATGTCTGATTTATCAAATTCAAAATCACCATTACTTAATAGTGTTTCTCTAATATAATTATTAATGTCTGTATAACTGTAAGAACCATTAGTAAATATGATATCTTTCCAATCTTTACCATTATTATAACGAATTCTTTTATTATCGTATTCATCACTAATATTATGCCAAGAGTAAAGCATTGTATTTATACTTTCCAAACCGACAACGTAAGTTTTATTTTTATCTAAAATTAAAGAACGACTGAATCTGATTGTAAAATCGCTCGGAGTGTTTTTATTATCGTTTTTAACTGCTTCTGAACTTAACACTACTTTTTGTTCCATTTACATTCAAGAAAAATATTTTTATATAACATTTCGTGTTCTTTTGGTAACAATTTATTTATTTTTAATAGTTCATCAATTATGCGAATACCTTCATTTTTTAGTCCTTCATTATTATTTCCAGCATCAATTGAACCACAAATTAACTCCAAGTTACTAATCAGTTCTTCTGGATTACATGGACATCCTCATATTCTTCATATAATTTTTTTATTTCTTCTTCTGTCAATCTTCTTGCTGGTGGTGACGGCGTTTCAGTTATTCTCATCTTTTCTCTTCCATAATCTTCTAATTTCTTAAATTCATCTTCAGGAACCCATTCGGCATATTTATCTCCCCAATCTATTGGTTTATAGATAGCTGGTTTTTTAGATTCCTGTATTTCTTTAGTTAATTTAGCAACACCTTGTGTCAGATCCTCTGATATACTTTTTGGAAATAACGCTAATTGTTCTTTAATTCCAGGTAATGCTTTTAATTGTTCTTTTTGACTTTCTATTCCTTCTGTAATTGGTTTATAAATTTCACTATACATTTCTCGACCAGTAGCTTTTCTGATTTTTTCTCTCATTATTTCATCTCTCTTAGCTCTTATCTTTTGTCCGACTAAGTTTTTTCTTATTCTTATTTCATTAAGTTTTGCTAGCATTTATATAATAATGTAAGATAATATAAAATAATGTAAGATAATGTGATATTATTATATAATGAAAATTCCTAATTATGATACAAAAAGTGATAAATCTAATAACTTTAAGCAAATTTATCCTTTTATGCCAGATTCATGTTTTAGAATGTTAATATGTGGATCTTCCGGATCAGGAAAAACAAATACATTAATGCATATGCTACGAAAACCTCTTATATATTATGATAAATAATACCTATATGCTAAATGCCTTGAACAATCTAAATATCAGGATTTAATAGACCACTTAAATGAAATTGCAAAAAGAATTAAAGTAGATCCAAATGAAATACTTGAATGTTCTAATAATGAAATAATTGATGTTAATGATCTTGAATCAGAAAAACAAAAAGTAGTAATATTTGATGATTTTATATGTGAAGAAAAAAGGTTCAGAATGAAATAACAAAATACTTTATTCAAGGACGTCACAAAAACTGTTGTGTTATTTATTTAAGTCAGTCTTACTATAAAACACCAAAAGATATTCGAATTAACTGTTCACATTATATTTTATTTGAAAGTCCAGGTAAAAGAGAAAATGATATGATTTGTAATGAACAAAATATAGATTACAACTCTTTTGCTAATGCAACAAAACAAAAAATATGATTTCTTATATGTTGACAAACCAAGGAAGTTTTTAAGAAAAAACTTTACTGGAATTATATAGATGGGAGTTTTTAATGATGTAAAACAAATTAATCAACCAGACAGTATAAGTAAAGTTAAATTTGATATTGATTTAAGTGATTTTGCCACTAGAAAACAATACAAAAAGCTTAAAAAAGACATGGAATCGTATCTTCATAAAAATAAGGAACTTGATAACACAATGAACAGAGCATTAGATATGGGAGGTAATAACATTATCAACCTAGGAAATCCAGATAAACCCGGCGATGCAGTTTCAAAAAGGTTTGTGTTTAAAAAAGTTCGAAGTGTAATAGAAGACTATAAACTTGAAGACATCAAATCTATAAAACAGACATTAGAAGAAGAAGTAAAGAATATTGAAGAATTAAAAAAAGATTTTAAAAAGAATCAATTAGTAATAATTCAATTACAAGGTAAACTTGAAGAAGAAATGAAAGCTATAGTTGATTCTATTAAAGAACTTGAAGAAAAATCTGATTTGACAGATGACAATATAAAAAAAGTATTCAGAACCAATTTTGAAAAGTTATACAATCAAGTTCAGGAATTAAAAGACAGTATGATTAAACATGAAGAACTAAAAGACAAGATTATTGAAGCTGAGAAAAAGTTACAAAATATGTATCAGTTAGAAATTAGGACAGAAGTAAATAAACTAAATACTGACTTAAGTTTACAAAAAAACACCAAGATTTACTCGATACATTTTCAAATAAATTTTCAGAGTATAAATCTGAACTGGAAAAGGCAGCTTCACAAAGAGGTGATGATCATAACTCAACTTTAGATAATCTTAAAAAAGAGCTTAATTCTAAAATAGAAAATTTTAAGAAACAACTTCGGATCTTGATTAATAATGTTGACACACGTCACAATTTAAAGTACGCGGACTTAAGTACACTTACAGGTCTGTTACGAAAAGATATTAATGAATTTAATGATAAAATTTAAAAAAAAAAAAATGATCTGGACTCTGTAGTTGAAATATCAGCTAAACAAGGAGAATCAATTACTGCTAATACCCAAGCAATTTCCACCAATGCTGAAGAAATTACAAAAATAAAAAATGTTTTTTAAAACAAGAAACACAATTAGCTAGAACAAAAATACTGTTGACAATTTGTCTGCTTCTGAAGTTGCTACAACAAAACGAGTTGATGATTTAGCTGAAGTAATTCTCGAACATGAAAATAAATTTGCAGAATATAAATCTGAACTGGAAAAAGTAAGACGCGAAGTGTTTCTTTTTGAATATTACAATAGCAGGCAACTACATGCAACGATTTTTGGCTACAGAAGATATGATATTGAAGATAAACAGTTACAACAAAAGGTATCAATTACCACAGATTTTTTTGCATTATTTGGAATACGGGTTAATAAGATTACAGATTATAAAAGTTTTATTAAAACAGATCATAATTCTGTTTATTTTATACCAGGATTTAAAGAGAGTGGATTTGTAATCCAACAAGATGGGGATTATATAATTGAAATAAATATTATCGTTGAATACTCTGGTAAAGAATTAAATCGTTTTACTTTTAGATGGCGAGATGATAACACAAACGGACAAGAGTATATATCACCTGAGGCTAAAAAATACAACATTGGTTTTCAAGAAAAAAATTAAAATTAATTTAAACAAAAAAGCGGCGTTTGCCATTTATCCAGCACCGGTATCTGGTGATGTTAATTTTACTATAGAACCAGGAAGTTATGTCAGATTCTATCTAGTTATTAAATAAACTAATTTTTTATATAATGAGAAAATTCAATAATATAAATGAAAAAGTAAGTAAAATAGAAAAACAAATAATAAGAAAACCTCCTTTGTTTTTAACATCTGCAACAGAAAATACCGATAGTGGATTATTTCAATGGAAAGTTAGTAATGCTATTTCTGGTTTAGTTCAAAATGGAAATAATGTAACAATTAAACAAAATTGCATCTTCATTATTCTTATAGATGCAATTAAAATAAATAAAGGAGAAGTTAAATTAGAATTAAAAAACAAAGAAAATAAAATTCTTCAAAGATACAATGCAAAAAATAACAGAAAAAATGAATCAATCTCAATTAATTATGCTGATCAATTAAAAACAGATGGTGTGATTTTTATAGATGGTTTAAACGTTAAGAATATTCAATTAACAATTTATGGTTCTAGCACATAGCCTAACAATTTATGGTTTTATGTCCGTAGGCTAATGTATTAATACCATTAGGTTTAATATATCTTTTATCGTCATAACATGATAAAGATGTTTTATTAATAACATAACTAGAAATATTGTGCTTATCAGAACGAATAACTTTAAAGGTATGGTTAGTTTGGGTTGAATTAAATAAGGTATCTTTTTAATTTTTATGAACTATTGTTTTCTTTACAACATGCTTTTTAATTCCTTTACATTTTTTAATATTAACTTGATTTTCTAATAAATAAGAATACATTTTACTTCTTAATCCAACAAATTCAACAATGGGAATTCCTGCAGCTTCGTCTTTAAACTTTCCAATTACTTTTTTATTATCATCGAAATAAAATTTTGATTCAGAATCATAACCACTATTATCAAATAAATCGTTGTCCTTATAAAAATCCTTGTATGCATCTTTGGTTTTTATTTCATAACACAAACTATCGGTGTCGGTAAATAGTAATTTACAATTATCCTCGTACTTTTCTTTAACATAATTATAATGAAAATCATACATCAAAAACTTTGATAAATCTAAAATACACATTCCGACATAACAAGGTCTGTTTAATAATAAGCTTTCTTTTATTTTATGAATTCCAAATAATTTTTTATTAAACATTATCGAACTAACAAATGAAGGTTTGGCAATATATTTTAATAAAAGGTTTTCATCATGCGTCAGCTTAATATTAACCCTCTTACGTAAATTCTCCATCGTTTTACCGAATACGGAATTATTCATTAACTTAAAAAAGTCTTTTTCGAAAGAATTTTTTGCTTTAGATCTTTTATGAGTATTAAAATCAATATATTCTTTTAACCAAGGACTTTCGTCAAAAGTTAATATTCTATGTATTTTTGTTACTTTTAATCCTAATTGAACACAAAGTCCAAGATTTTTAAAATGAAGTACGTAATTATTTTTCTTCATTAAAGTTAAAACCAACCTCTTTACATTACTTTTTCCTATTTCAAATTCCTTTTTAATGTTTTTACTATAATTTGAAAGCCATTCTTCTGGTATAATAATTTTTTCAGGAGCCAAAGGATAATCGTTATGTACAGTATGTAATTCCTTCGGATATTCAAGATCACATTCAATTATAAAGTTAGTTTTACCTTTTGCAACAAATTTCTTATATTGTTTTTCGGATATAAATTTAAAGTTTCCAGAGGGTAAAGGTTGGCTCATTGCCCAACCGTTAAGATTATTAGCATCGAGATACATAATGTATTTGCTTTCTTCTTTCGGATTATAATCTTTCATATATTTGTTATTAGCTTTACTATATCGATTTGAAATATAACTAATTCCTCCTCTTAAACCTTTTTCAATAAATAAATACATATCGATATCGGTTATTAAATCTAGGTTTATTTCAGTCATTTTTAACATTGCATCCCAAGCTAAACCAGGACTACTAAAGTAATGACAAGGATCTAATTTATAATATTCAAGACATACTTTTCTAAAGTTTTCAAAAACGTCAGTTTTTAGGTAGAGATCATGATATTCTCCCATTGTTTTAATTTTAAATTTTTCCCAGACTTCTTCGGCGTGTTCATATTCTTCATTAGATATATACGTTTCACTTAAAATTGAATAAAACTCTTCTTTAGGAGGCAACTTCTCTTCTTTGAATTTTTTAAATGAATCCATATAATCATATGGATAAATACCTTTTGTTTTTAATAATTCAATGTTACTATCAAATTCTTTCGGAAGATATTTAAATTCTGGAATATTTTTTGCTATATTATCTAATGATTGAGACATAAATTGAAAACTAAATCCTTAATCATAAATGCCATATATTTTTCCATATTATTAGGAATAACATTGACTATCTGTTGCATAATAAAGTGGGAATCATATCCTCTTAAATTATGAAAAATGACAGGAATTTTGTGTGTTAGTCTAAAATTAATATTACAGTCTTGATGAGAGGAACCTCTAAATTTTCCTGTTATATGACAATGATCTCTTACTTTGATTGAATCTTCTTTATATTCTTTTCCACAAATATGACAAGACTTTTGTTTTTTAAATTCACTTTCATCTTTTTTAGACATTCTTAATTCTTTGTTAAAATGTTCTTTAAATATTTCTTTACAATATTCCTCTTCCTCAAGCATTTTCTCAATAAATTTATAAACTGCATTAGGGCCTCTATAAATCTGGGTTGGTTTAGTATATTTATCGTTATAACAACAAACAACTTTATAACCATAACCACAATCTATATGTTTTTGATACGGTTCTGTAAATGAAGATTCTGGATTCGGAAGAGTTGTTGAAACTTTTAAATTAATTGATTCAAAATCAGCATAAATTACAAAAGGTACTGATAATTGTTTGTGATAATTTTTAAAATAAACTTTACTTCCCTCTTTTGGCATTTTTACGCCTTGGGTACCATTAATGGCTAAACAATTTGGAATGTGTTCATTTAATATTCTTTCTTGAGAAAAATTTTGTAAACATGATTTACAGAAATGTTGTTTATGTTGATGTTTTGTTTCATTAAACATTAATCTATTAAAGTCTTTTATCCAGACATAATGGTTTTTTTCGTTATTACTAATTAGCAACATGTCACACCTTTCGGAATAATGATATTTTGATATGTACAATGGATAAATATTATTTTCTTCATAACCGAATATATTAAATGAAATATCGTTTTGAGTTTCTATTTTAGGTATTTGATTTAATGTAACAGGAAATTTTATTCCGGAGTAGTCTAATTCTTTTATATGTTTTTTTTTATATTTTGAAACTCTTTGAGGATTTTTTTCAGCAGGAAATTTATAAGCCAAATGACACCATCTAAAACATTCATTATCATCATTCTTTATATTTATTAATCCTTTCTTTGGATTCTGTAATGATTTTGGTACTTCTAAATAACTAGAAGCAGCCTGTGGATTATATTTATATCTATTTATATAATGAGCATCAACTGACTCTATTCTCCAGCCGCTTCCTTCTGAAATCCAATTACCAATTCTATTTATTATTTCATCAAAAGCTTGATGTAAAATGTTTATTATTTCATTTTTATTAGTAATAATTAAAGCCTTTGATTGAAAATAAGCTGACTTATATATTGTATCTGTTTTACTAATTTTCGCAAAAGTTAATTTTAAAGCAATATTTATTTTTATACCTTCTAAAGTTTTAAGTTCATATTTAAGAATATCAAATAAATCTCTTATAGATAAATATAATTGATCCTTTGGATCATTTCTATATTCAATCTTAATTTCAAATTTCTTAAAATATTGCTTTGTAGATTTCTCAATTTCTCTATAACTCATCTATATTATAATTAGAGAAAATAAATCAATAAGCAATAAAACATAAAAAATTAAAAGTATTTAAATTTATATCTTTTTCCGTTAAGTTTTGAAAAGCCGCTTTTTACTCTATTTTTTCCTTCACAACACACTATTATTAAACCAGAATTAATACCAAGACCTTTAGATGCAGCATAAATGCTTTTATATGTTTTTTCAGTCCCGGCAGAACCTCCAGTGAGTTCCACTGCAATAACTTTTTGGGGTTTGTTTCGGTTGTTGTTTGAAATTGGACAATCACAGTTTTCGTTGTTTTCTTCTTTTGTTAACATCAAACAACCACATTCGCGTTTATATAGTTTTTTCTGAAAAAGATATGGATCTATAACATTTTTTAATTTATCAATAACATGTTTTTTATATTCTTCACTAACTATTTTATCAAGTTTTGAGTTAATAACATTACTTCTTTTAAGAACTTTTTTATATGAATCTTTATCTGGGTTTGTTATTTCTCCTAAAGTACTGGATAATTTTGGCATAATCATTCTGTCTACTTTTCTATTAACCATTATATAATATACTTAAAGAAAAAAAATATCTTTACTAACACACTTAAAGACACTGATTCTGGTATGCCAGGTATGTGGCCTATGGGAATGATAAGGTCTGCGTATTGGTGGTAAGGGCCAATACACAAGACTGGACCATTGATAGACTTGCTTCTGTTTATCATAATAAGCTACTGTATAGCTACTGTGCAGTACATAAATTTCAGGTGATATTTCTCACCTTCATAGCAAATCAGTTCTCACCTTTATAACGAGTTTAGAAAGCTTGATTGAATTAGGGCTAAATAAACAAAGTGATAAGATACAACAGTGTTTTTTTTTTCATATTTTCAATAATCAAGTTTTTTAACAATTAAATTTCATCATTGCGGTACAAAAAATGCATTCTGGCACATAGCTTTTAGAAATTATAAATTATGTGTATTTTGAACAATGATATCTCTTTATTGCTGGATTTTATTATACATAAAAGAATCGTTATTTAGACAACACAAGGGGAATTATGCATTTTTAATATATAAAATCCTTCTGTCCATATTCCATTTTATCTATTAAAAATGCAACTGAACGCTTCTTTAATTTCTAATAAAATCCAGCAATTATCATTTCTTTTCCTGGTTTTATTTTGTTACTTTTGATAAAAAGATCATAATCATTGAATAAACAAACTTTTAATTTCTTTTATTAAATTTTAAGTAATTATTTAATTGTAAAGAAGTGAGAAGAATTGCTTCGCTATAAGAGTTATTATCTAATTGGTCGGGACATTACTCAACATCAATTAAAATAATTTTGTGTACATTCTAAAAAAAACAACAACAAAAACAACAGCATTTTAATCAATAAAATGCAAAACACAGGAAATAACCAATTTATCTGTAGGGAATAAAATTTATGATTCTCTGACAATAATTAGGCTACATGTCAAGTCTACAGGGGTTTTATGGACCCTTATCAGACTGGACCAGACAGGATCTTGTATATTGGGGATTAAAAAGTCTGGTATTTGGGGGGGGGGGGCGGTCACTTATATAGGAGATTTTCTTTGCCTTTAAAGAGTTTTATAAATTTTTCTACTTTTTTTTATATCTTTTAAGTTATCTTTTAGGTTTTCTTTTCAGAATTATTATTAAGATATAAAATTTTGTAAGGACATTCATGGTACATTTGAACACGTTCCATTTGACGAAACCATTTATTATATGAGATTTCTATTGATTATAAATATTCTAAACTAATACCTTTTTCTTCTTATATATTTCTTTCTTGGACTCTTTTAAAACACTCTTCAAAATCAGTATCAATATAAATAAAAGCATCAATCGGCGGTTCTTTATATGTTTTTATACCGTCATTTAAAAAAAGATTATATACTTTCCATTCGAGGTTGTTTATAGCTCCGCTGTCTTTATATAATGTCATCAAAACATTATTATAGGTTAAATAAGATCGTTCAAGAAATGAAATACCTTTAAATTCCTTAGCAGAATCCAACATTTTTATATGACTATTCAAAATTGCTAGTTGGTAAGGAAATGTGTATTTAGAAGGATCTTTGAAAGCAAGTCTAGGTAAATAATATGTATAACAAAGACTACCAAGGGATGCATTTGGTTTTACAAACTCAAGTTTTTTCCATTCATCAATTGGTTCTTGAATTATTTAAAATCAGGGTTATATTCTTTAATAACATTTAAAAATGTACTTTTTCCTGAGGCAATATTACCTTCAACTGATATAGTTTTTCTCATCTATATAATATACTTAAAGAAAAAAATATTTTTATCAACACACTTAAAGATTTTTATATTAAAATATACTTTATCTTCTTTTATATCCATTAAGATTAAATTCCTCCATATGTGTTTCAAGAGGTGTTGAATAATTTTTTTTCTTTCTGCATTTCTAACAGTATTGTAAAAATATCCTGAATAACTTTATTTAAATCTTCTTTACTTATTTTTTCGATCCGTGCTTTTGTTATTAGTTGTTTTATTTTGTGATGATGTAATTTTAAAATAGCTTTTTTTGTCTCCAATTTTTAGTCTATTAGTAAATATTGTAATTACTGCTGGAACGGCACCAGCAACTGCTACAAATATAGGAATAGCTGGAACAAGTGCTAATGCAGCTGAGCAACCAAAAATACCTGCTGTAATTTGTAATCCTGTATTTACTCTTCCACAAAACTTACAACTTTTTCTGTAAGCAGCAGCAAGTTTAGTTAAGTGATTAATTAATTGATCTATGGTTTCTATTTTAGGAAATCCGTTGTCTTCATTAGAAATTAGATTTTTATTACTCATTTATATAATATATTTTTTAAATTACCTCCAATTCACTAAATGGTAGCCAGCTATTAAATTTTTCACTATAACCTTTCCATTTTACTAAAGCTTGTTTTTCGGCGAACGCCGTCTAAGAACGAATTCGTTACCTATGCCACGTGACTTTAGTTTGCAAATCAAACTACTTGATAACGCATTATAGATAATTTATCAAAATGGAAGATTTATGCAACACTCTGCCTGATTGGACGAGAGTGTCAATTTCTTTCACTCTGTTGATTGTGCTACGCTGAGTGAAATGTAGACAAAGCGTTTATCCTAAACGACGCTGTTCACAGTTTTAAAGCTAACTTTGGCTCAGTATATTTAGCAAGAATATTGATATATCTCAAAATGATAAGTAAGTTTAATAAATATGATAAAAACCTGTTCAAATACCAACATATATCAAATTAAAGAAAGAGCTGAATACGGTCTGCGTATCACATGAATAAGGGTGTGATAAGAGTCTTTTATGTAGAGAAGTGCTTTTTAAAAGATTTTCCTTGTTACAATTGTCGTCTGTATATGAAAAGGTTTCTTGCTTTTATGACTTATTCAGATTGCATATTAAAATGAGTACTTGTTTGCTTTGATATATTTGTTATAAATTATTTAACTGATTTATTATATAAGAATATTTTTCTTTAGTATGGTATGCAAATATTGAACTCAGTTGAAATCTGTTTTATTATGTATATGCTATATAATGACTGAATCTCATTTCATTGAAATGAAGGTACGCTGCATACAGTTTATCTATGTGATATGACTACGGTTAAACTTTGCTTATGAAACAGAAATATTGAAATAATTACAATTGTATGTTTTGCTTGACCTTCACTTTTTTATAGGTGTAACGTCATTGTCCAAAGATTCATGAATAGCGAATATGCATTTGTTAAAGCGGGATCAGTTGGCCTATTTTAGAAATAAATAAAAATAATAAATAAAAAAATCCTTTAATTGATTTTTTTTCATGTATTCTAATCAAACTTGATTTGTAGCATCTTTATTAGGCCCGCAGCCAACTTTGTTCAGCTGGGACATTTGACCCCTTTTAGGGGCTGCTAGAGCTAAAACTAGAAATGCCTTTATACAGCGTCCCATGAACAGCTTGGTGGATCTTTGTCATACTTGGTCTGGAGCATCATTATAAGGTCCTCTTCCAAATTTATTTATATAGGAACTAGGGCCCTATTAGGGACCACTATAGCTAAAAGTAGATATGCCTTTCTTCGCATTAACCACTAAAATGTAATGGATTTTTATCAAACTCGATGTGTAACAATATCGTAAGGTCTCCTGCTATTTTGTTACAAATGGGGATAGGGACCAATTTAGCTAAAAATATAAAACACGTTTAATGCCCCTTCTCATGAACCGCTTCATGAATCTTCATCAAACTACTGCTGTAATTATTCGTCTAAGGATAAACGAAACAAAATTGCAACCCTACGAAACCTTTGCGAAAAATTAAAAGAGAACCATTTAAATTGTTAAAGTGCGTGTTTAGTTTTGCAATTTGAAAAATGTTAGATGAAAGATGAATGTTAGATGAAAAATTCTTTCCTTATTACAATTCGCCGACCATCATTTTTAAAGATATTTCTTGATTCTTATAGTCCCGTCTAATAACTTTTTCTATTCTAAAAACCTCTTGTTTAGTAAAAGTTCTTGTTCGTAAAATGAACCCTGAATTATTTCATCATTTAAATCTTTAATAGTATATGTTCTGGGATTTGTATTATTAATTCCATAAATTATAAATATCTCCTCTGTCCAGTTTGGTGTATATCCTTTTTCAAAATGTCGTTTAAGTTTGCTTAAGCGGACTCGATCACCAATTTTAAATTTTGGTTTACTCTTTGGTATCTTTAAATTACCGTATAAATTAAAGTAAACAGTACCTTTATTTAAGTTTTTACTGGCTTCAGTCGGTGTCATTTTTATACTAGAATGTTTTGTTTTGTTATATTTATCAACCATTTCCTGTAAATTATCTAAATAAGTATAAGTGTTATTTGCTGTAAAATATTTCCACATTATTCTTTTTAAACTTCTATTAAATCTTTCGATTACTACAGCTTTTCCTTCATTAAATGTATGGTACATGTTAATCTTATTTTTATTCTAAAATGATTCAAATTTTTTGTTATAAAATTCTTTTCTTTCATCTACCCATAAATTTGTGGGGGTTCTACCTTCTGGAACTATTTTATTAAATGCTTCAGTAACAGATTCTCCGGTTTTATTCTTTAATGGAATAACCCAAGCATATTTACTGAATATATCAATAACGGTTAACAAGTACTTTACACCTTTATTATATTTTGAAAAAGCTTGCATATCAACTAAATCGGCAGACCAAGTATCATCAATATCATTAACTATCACTCTTCGTTTAATAAAGTTTCCTTTAATTGGTTTATGTAATTCTTCTGCTAATTCATCGCTCCATGTGATTTCGGGGGTCTTTTTGAGTGAGCTTTTAGCTCCCGAGGACTTACGTCCGAGTAAATACTCTACCCCCTTTTCCCGTTTTTTGACTTTCGTTTTTGTCCGAGACCAAGTTTGTATTTCGTTTTAATTGCAGGTTTTACAACTAAATGTTTTGCAATCTTTTCTCCAAATGTTTTTGATTTAGTGTTATTTAAGTTGGAAAGCATTTGTTTGTCGCATGTACTTTTTTTTACACCGTTGCCGTAGCAAAAGTCATGGTCCATACATACTGCGTCTAGTTCATTAACAGGGGGTCCGTTATCTAAAGGATTTCCTGGCCCACAATAGTTATATCCTGGGAGTGTTAAACCTTTCTTAGGTAATAAAGGTAACATTGCTTTATGAATATCTAAATTACCTCCTGTGCTTTTAATAAACTTTGATTTCATTCTTCCACCAGACGAACAGGTAGCCATTATCATTTTTCTCCCGTTTTTTGCTGTAACATAATGAGGATTTATATTATCAGTAAATCTTCTTTCTTTCAAACAATATATTTTATTTTGTAAACTCATTTATATTATATATAAATTTAATAAAAATAAGGTGCCGCTGTATGATTTGTTGTATAAAATATTAAAACCTAATAACCAAGGAGAAAATGAGCAAGTAATAATAAATTATTTCCGTTAATCAGGGTAATTCTTATTGTTTAAAATTTTTTGAAAAATATTTTTTAGATAAAAATAAAAAAACATTTTTTTTTTAAATTTTTTGAAAAATGGTAAAAAGTGTGCCAGACACGGCATTTCGTATACTACTGTTTATAAAGCAGATAGGAATTTATCAAAAAATGTAACATTTCCTATTTTTATTTACATGTTTTGCAATATTATTATGTTTGCAGTTGATATTTTAACACATACGGATATACATTTTACATAACTTATTTTAGATATGCTTTACATTTAACATGGATGATTTTAGATATGCATTACATTATGCAGTGTGCTTTGCATTTTTACATAGATGTTTTAGGAATGTTTTACATTTTTACATAAATGTTTATGCTTTACAGTTGGCGTTTGCAATGTGGCTTCTTCTCGGCTATATATGACAATTTTTTGTCGATTCGCCGTAAACACCAACTCACTCACTCACTATAATGAAATGTCAAAAAAGCAGGGAGCCTAACGGCTTTATTCAAGGGCCTGTACTTTTCTTACTTTTAACAGATGACTAACCAGTTTTATGAATAATTGTGATATAGATGTATAAAGATTCGCCGATCACACAAAGATACACACCGGTGATTAAAAACAATACAGTTGTCAAAACAAAATCTGCGAAATAGTCCGTATGAATTGTAAAAATTATGCAATGATACTAGTATATTAGTTAATGCAGAAAACATCGTCAGTAAAGACTTTAGGCAAAATGAATAAATAAATAAAAATAAAAACTGACATTTGATTATCATTATCATTATTAATATTATTATTGTTCTCCGGTATCTATGTTCAAGTTTCATATGAGTGAAAAAGACATTCATAGTTGAACAAATTTTAAATTGATCTAATTGAATAATAAAGGTATACTTTCCCTTTTATAAGACGCTTTTTATAAAAAAAGTTGTCTTTATTTAAAAACACAGATGATGTCCATTTACATACAAATATTTTGCAAAGTAACCTTTCGTATAACATGTCTTGGAATATGTCTACATTTTAAATCATTCGTGCGCGAAAAGGGAATATTTGAGTTAGGAAAGAAAATAGTTTTTCATGATATGCGCTGAATTCTATTCAGTATGTATTGTAAAAAAGATGATTATACAACTACACTGGAAATGTTGAAGACTTTCATTCAAAGTAATTGGTTTTGTATACAATATATATATAAAACATACAGTTGTCGAAACAAAATTTACGAAATAATTTATATGAATGTAAAAGGTATGCAATGAAAACAATATGGTGGTTTATGCAGAAAAAGTCGTCATAGTCTGGTGGTTTTAGCCCCTGAAAAAAGTTTATGAGGGCCGGAATGTTAATGCTCGGAGACAAAGACTTTATTAAAGTTTAAACATCCCTGGTTCATCTGACTGCTGTCTCCAAAAAATATATGACCATTATATGCAAATTATAGAGGTCAAAAGGTCATGCGTTAAAACTGATATTTTCACATAATTTTCGGCATTGATGCGATGGTTCAAGAATATTTTCACATTATACAGGATTTGATTTAAAATTTCAGGTTTAAATAAACCATACACTTGTATCCAATTAATAAATTATGACTAGCACTCGAAAACGCATTGTATGCTCATATATAAAGGTTAAAGGTCATAGGGTATATACACAGAACAAAATAGCTAACCGCATTTGCTAATTTTCCAATATCTTTGCAAATTCTGTAGATACTATTTTGAAATTTAGTATACTTTTAGAACAAAGTGTTGTTAATAAGAAAATAAAATTTCAAAAATATTAAATGATGCCAACATGTAATTTTATTCAATTCAATAACTCACCCCATTTGTAAAAAAAGTCACAAAAAAAAAACATAAAAGCTGTGTTTTAGTAAACAAGTGAATACTATTTGTAAGATAGTAATATTTTTTTTCTAGCAAATGGTTAAATATGACACGAATGATGATTGCTGCTTTTAGAAAAAGCAAGTTAACGAAGTTATTTCATTATCTTCCCAAAATACGTTTTTGTTTTTAGTATGTACATGCACATGATAAACATTTTTGTTTATCTTTTGTGACCTGTCAAAAATTGGTTGAAATCATGAAATGAATGAATATCATATTTGAACTCGTGTTTTGGTTTTGTTAAAAGTTCGGCATTTTATCAATAACATATTGTTCTGAGTGTACACTACATTTCAAGAAGTATTTCATGTTATTTTTTGAAGATATTGGCAAACAAAAAAGTGGGGAACTTAGCTATTTTGTTCAATATGTATTAGTTATATACAACTTTAGAAAAGCTTTTATTTTACAGAATTAAAAACGCCCCAATAATTCATTTTGTAATATTTGCATACATATTATCATGAAATACTGTTGAAGTTCACCTTCTGGCAGGACATGTTGTAAAGTTTTAAATGTTTCTTTTCGTTGCTTTATTAGCTCGACTTTTCGAAGTAAAAGTAGAGCTATTGCACTCGCCCCAGCGCCGGAGTTTGCATCGCCTTTGGTTAAAGTTTTTATAAAGTGAAATATCTCTGTTACTATCAAAGCTATTGACTTGAAACTTTAAATAGTTCTTTACTATCAAAGTTTACACCAGGAAAAACAATCCCCATAAGTCTGATTTGAATTTTAATGGAGTTATGCCCCCTTTTGACTAAGAATTTTGTTAAAGTTTTTTATAAAGTCAAATATCTCTCTTAATATCAAAGCTATTGACTTGAAACTTTAAATAGTTATTGACTATCAAAATCTACACCAAGAGAAACAAACTCCCTAACTCTTGTTTGAATTTTATAGAGTTATGCCGCTTGTTAATTTAGATTTTTTGGTTAAAGTTTTATAAAGCTTTTACTGGCCAAGCTCTTATTCAGAGTCAAGCAATGAGAAAAGTTGAGCGCACTGTCTTACAGACAGCACTGATTTGTTTTAATTCGGTGTGATACTACTTAACCAAATATTTCTGATTTCTTGTTAAGGTAATTATCTTTATCTAACTAATGCAATCAGTTTGATCATACAGATGCTTCTCAGTTTAAATGTCACAAATATATGTCAATGGTCGCGGGAAGTGCCATGAATTATAAAATAAATAGCATATTGCCTACTGAAAAGATACATAACCTTGCATGTAAAAGGGTATTATTTATCAACTTCGACAATGCTTACTTTTATTGATAAACCATTTAATCACATTAATATTTGAAAGAACGGAAGAAAAAAATGCCAATAAATTATTCTTTTCTCTTTTCAGAAGAGTAAGGTATATTATTTCATTTTATGAATAAAAATCGTCATGTATCCGAAACAAGGCTTTAACACAAATAAACGCATATTCTTTAGTAAGATTCAGGATATAGGCTTGTTTAGTTATGTAAGCTATATAAACTTGAAACCTTAACCCCGCAGAACAGAAACGATTTCAATGTACAATTTGATGTCTTACCTTCTATTGCATTTAACGGAAGATATTTCTTAAAGTGGCACGTATGTTCGTTATAACCGAGTTCCTTATAACCGAGGATTTTTACATTGAATAAAGAAGGAATTAGATCGGGGAATTGAAAACTGTTCCTTATAACCGAGAGTTCCTTATATCCGAATTCCATATATGTGAGGATTACTGTAGTTTTGACTGTTAATGAAAACAATTGACCTAAACGCAAAATTTAAGCAAGAAATCTGATATTGTCTAAGTCCAAAAGGGGTCATAATTCTTGCAAAAAGCAGGATGAAGTTATGTTTCTCGCTTTATAGAGTCAGTTTTTGATGGTTAAAGAGTGTTGCAAGTTTTAAAGTAATAGCTTTGATAGTTTAGGAGGAAACATGACCTAAACACAAAACTTCAACAAGAAATCTTATATTTTCTATGTCCAAAAGGGGCCATAATTCTTGCAAAAAGCAGGATGGAGTTATGTTTCTTGTTATACAGAGTCAGCTTTTAATGGTGAACAAGTGTTGCAAGTTTTAAAGTAATAGCTTTGATAGTTTAGGAGAAAAGCTGTCCTATAAATAAAACTTAACCAGGCAACGCCGACGCAGACGCCGACGCCGATGACGATCAAGTGATGACAATAATTTTCAAAAAATCAGATGAGCTAAATAGGAACCCCATATTCTATAACAATGCTTAAGACATCTATGACAAATTATATACAAAATATGCAGACAAAGGGAATATAAAACTATCAAAGATCATAAATTATGTTGTGCTGTACATGATTTAACAAGCACATAATACGGTAAATATTAATCTTAATGTCCCTAGTGTTAATTGTGAACAACTTCTGTTTTTTATATAATTGAACAAACCTTTAAGCAAGTCAGGTACCACAGACCTTTTGACAAAAGCTTTGTAACGATCAACTGATGCCAGTAACGCAAGTACTATTTAGATAACTGAATAGAAAGTAATGTCGTTTAGTGTTTAAAGATATGGTTCACACAACTAAATTCTATAAATGGAGATAATTTTAAAAATAAGCTAGATAGACTTAAGAAATAATATATCTCATCCAGTGATTTTTCGTTGAATAAATCATTGTTTGGAGTTCAGATGCGAAGGAATTATATCACGAGGGCGCAGCCCGAGTGATATAATAATACGCATCTGAACGACAAACAATGATTTATTCAAGAGCAAATGACTAAATAAGATATATTATTTCGATTCTAACACGTAACCAAGGATTTTTAAGTACATACTTGACGTCATTCATTAAATATTTGCCAGTTTTCAATTGGTTTCTTTTCCAGCGCGCCGCTATGCCGTTTGACGCTATGACGTAATAATTGTGACGTCAGAACAGTGATTTGTTGTATAATAATTCACTGTTTTCAGCCTGCTTTGTTTAGTAAGAAAATGAATCGGATCGTGTTAGAATCATGATTTTATACACTTTAATTTCTCTTAATGGTCTTTATCGTTGTGTGAAATTTCAACAAAAATGATTAGTTAAATTTAGAGTTATTCTTTGGAAAAGAAGTGTTATATGTAAGTTTAATAAAGGGATATAATTCAAAAAGTAAGCAATATAAATTGATTGTACTTGTACAAAGCACTTTCGCTTAGTGTCCTTAATCTTTGTATGAAGTTTGAATAAATTCCATTCATCACTTTTGGATAACATATTAATAGTAATTATAGATGACATTGTCTCAACGTAAATAAATAAAGTGCATGACCTTTGACCCTAATTTCAGACGTTGTTTCTATTTGTCATGTTTTGTTTTAGTTTTGCATCAATTGTAAATGACTAAAAAACAGTTTCATAATACATTTAGGTACAATTTTCCAGAAAAAGTGCCAGTAAAAAATCATTGAAATAAAAGCTACACAGAAAAATCGCAAAATCAGAATTTCATAGCATGACCATTTGACCCCTCTAATTTACATAAAACATTGTTGTTTTTTTTTTGAGACATCTATCAAAGTAACAGGTAAGGTTCAAGCTTCAACAAATATGTTGTTTTCGGGCATTAACATGCCGGCCCTCATAAAATGATTTGTAGAGCACTTTTGTCACTAAAACCACCTGACTATCAGTAAAGAATTTAGGCAAAAACAACAAAAACTGATATTTGATTATTATTATTATTTTACTCTCCTGTATCTATGTTCAAGTTTATTATGAGTGAAAAAGGCATTCATAGTTGAACGAATTTTAAATTGATTTAATTGAATTCTTTTGATATACTTTCCCTTTTGTACGACGCTTTTTTATAAAAAAAAAATGTTTTCTTTATTTAAAAACACAGATTATGTCCCATTACATACAAACATTTCGCAAAGTAACCTTTCGTATAATATTTTTGGAATATAGTAACTTTGCGTAGCTCTACATACTATCTTTTTCTTTTTGGTACTTTATGGTTCTTTCTTGTTTTTAGTTAAATTTGGTTTAAATTTACGCACGAAGTTTTCATGAGTTAGCGCGGGCTATAGTTCATTCGAGGTTTACTACACAAAGCGATAACACGCAGGTTCGCCAAATCCTGGCATAGTATTTGCAGAAATATGAGGAGATGGTCTTAATGTCATTTATAATTCTGTAAAAATCATATTAACTGAAATATTTCTGTAAAAAAATTTTCGATTTATAATTGGATGACAGTTCACGGACATTACCCAGTTTTTTCATATTGTTTTTGTTCTGTTTGGCACATTTAATTTATCTTCTACAAACATTGATGTTAGTAAATACTCGGAAAGCAGGGGGTGGAGAGAGCCTTTTTGCTGGTCAGAGCCTCGGATTCTCCCTACCTCCCCCCTCATATATAAAAATATTATAAAAATTAGAAAAGAGTTAGGGTTGGGGCAGCCGGCTCGCAGCATACGATTAACCTGTCTTTCTGGGTAGTTTTTAGATGAAATTAAAAACAAAATGTGTAAAGATTAAGATAATGTGACAAGTATTTGTCGTATTACATATGAACTGTCCATTCTGTATTCTGCCTTATTGCATATGTTCATAAATAATCCGGTATATGTTATGTTCCCTTTGGCATATTGATTGCTTAAGTGCATGCATATTTAGAAAGAATTAAGGTATTTCTGACTACTAGTATATATATTTTGAAGACGTTCCACTGTTGTATTGTGTTATTGTGCTATTGATTTGTTATGAACAGTAGTAAACCACCATCTTTTAAACCTATTTTGTGTTAAGTTGTTTGTTTGGTATTAGTTATATAGTAAAGGAAAGAAATAATTTATTTTCGGACGAACGAAGTGAGGGAGAAAATAATCTAATTGTTTTGTTACCAACAAATTATCGAGCGCAGATTAGTTATTATACGTTGCTGAATATGAACAAATTAATTTTACAAACTCAAATGACTGATCGACGATGTCTTAAAACAATTAATACTGGTTTCCATCGACTGAATTAACTATTCCATAATTATCATAAAATATCTTCAAGAAATATAAACTTAAGCGCTTAAGAAACGCTCAACTTTTGAGGTTTTCCAACGCTTTGATTAAGAATATTCAAAATTACTTGTTAACATAGTGATTTAAAAGATAAAAGGTAAGGGTAGATTGTTGGACATATTTAAGCAATTTCATGTCTACTTTTGAAATCATTTGTGCGTGAAAAAGGAATATTTGTGTTAGGAAAGAAAACCGTTTTTTTATGATATGCGCTGAATTCTAATCAGTATGTACCGGAAAAAAATGATTTTACAACTACAGTGAAAATGCTGAAGACCTTCAATCAAAGTAATTGATTTTGTATACAATATATATCTAAAACAATATAATACTTTTTTCTCGTTAACTTTTATAAAAGTGCTGTAACTTCAGCCTGTAGTTCTTTAGAAAATAAAACAGGCTTAAAAAGAGCTATTTGAAGAATAATAATTTGCGGTTTCGCGTGTCAGGTGAAGGCAATTATTTTAATTATCTTGTGTAATTTTGTTGCTTTAATTTTCGCCATGTTTCTCATCTGACAAACACAAAAGGGTTGTTTTTTTTTTCGTTTCGTACTTATATAATTGTATACTAAGTATGACGTATTGAGCTAATGTTGTAAAATGGATTCTTTTCATATTATGCTAGACGTGCGTTTTCAAAGCATTTTAATTCCTTCAAAATCTTTGAAACCCTATTAGTAAAGGCCATTTATGAAAAAAGGGGGAAAAACTCGCAAAGAATTGATTTTTGGTGAAAGCATTATACAATATGTATGTAACAGCATACTAAAATTATAGAATGTTATCATGGTGCAAAATGCATTTTTTGGGATAAAAAGTTAAAAAATATGATTGAAACTGTGAATTTCTGGAATCGGTCCATAATGATGTCAATATTTTTATTAAGAAAGCGAAATTTTGCATGGTAGTAGAAAATTATAACACAAAAAAATTAAGCTCATGACTATTTAAAAAAAAATCCAAGATCTCATTACACAGGAAAACCGTTTAAGCATTTCACAAAGTTCAAATAGTGTAAAAAATGACCAGCATCATAGAAGATACACATTTTTTATTTCAAAACACACAAACTTCAGTCTTAAACAAATTCAAGATGGCTTCTCAATTCCAAAATGGCCACGATAGGGTCATTTAGACAATACAGACCCCGAATAAAGAAATGGCGCTAAAAATGGTTTGACTGAAAATATTTTTCTTGCATCAAACAAGACCCCCATTTTGTTTTTTTATTCAGCACTGACAATGTTCGTCAAGAGAATGTAAGATAAAGACATTTAAGGTAGGTCCTGATGTGTGCTGCAGCCATTGGAAATATGACAATTGTATATAGAATAACGAAGAACAGCTATTTAGTCTGCTGTAATATACTAGGGAACATTGCCAAAAATTGAAATCTGGCCAGATGAGGATGGGAAAGGTCTACTTTGACTAGTATTTGATAGAAGATGACAAATTTATTGCAGTTTTGCTTTAAATATTGACAAACATAAAAAGACCACATTTTCAGTGTATTTGTGTGTATGCACAGTATTTTTTCTCAAAACTGCATTTTGGTATCCTAATGATTGCTAATTTCTAGTAGTTAGAGGTACTGTTGAACATATTTTACAGTTTAAATGTGAAATTTGCCCTAGCAGTGTAGCAGATCGCAGTAGAAAATGACAAAACAGGGCAAAAGTAAGCTACAGCTATGATAATTGATTGAAAATTATGTTGTGACAGCTATTTTTGCCAAAATTTGTTACTGAAATTGCCATAAAACCTGAGAAATTGTTGGTATAAACTGAAACCTTGTATTTAGGTTGTTTGTACATTTCAAATGAAACTGGCACAATCAGCCTCAGAGAAAACGTTGATCTTATAGGCATACATACACTTAATAGGAAAATGGTCAAAAATCGTAGTCGTATAATGACGGATTCATATAGTCCTCATTTTGGCTCTTTAGAGCTATTTTCCTTATTTTCTTTGAAATATTAACGCTCGAAACCTAGTTACAATACCGCTACTCCTGTTTAGTCTCAAACGTCTTTTTTATACAATTTATCTGCCCTGACAGTGTAGCTGCAACAGCTTTTTTTTCAAGGTACTGGAATAAATTATAAGTTGAATCATTTATGTGTGGATACAGAATGACTTCATTGTAATTCATCCACTCATCTATACCCTAGCAGAGGTGTGCTTTGACTGGTTCTATTTATGGAACTTGTTCCTGATTGGCCCAAATTCGAACATATTTTACATTGAATACATGAGTACATGATCTAACAAATAGTTGGTTCTCTTTTACTATATGACTGTATATAACATAATGTGCGATGCTGAGATCCAGCTATGACTGTTTTTAACCCAAGTCGTTCATAAGGTTATAACACACTAAATAGCTGTTCTTCTTTACACTATATAAAATTGACATATTTTCAATGGCTGCAGCACACATCAGGACCAATTTAGAATGTCTGTAACTTGCAATTTATTGAAGAATGTTATCAGTGCTGAAAAAAAATCAAAAGAACAGCAGGGGTTATGTTTGATGCAAGAAAAATATTTTCAGTCAAACAAACAAATTGCAAAAATAGCTGAAAATGAGACCCCAGATTGTAGTGGTGGTGTATGATATAAGTTTCCATGACAAATTCTGTCATGTTATTACTTCATTGTGAAAATGCTACATACATGTCAAGCATAGATCATTCATGTCATTTCAGAAATATAATTGCAAAATATAAGGAAAATAGCTCTACAGAGTAAAAAAAAAAAAAAAAAAAAAAGGCTGAGGACTATTTGTATCTACCATATTTTTCGTGCCATTTTCCTATTTAATGAAAAAGACAAGAGCTGTCCGTGAACAACACGCTCGACTATTCTCAGTGCTTGATAGTATAATATAAGCTATGAGTAAAACTTTAACATTCCAATAAGCATATTCTTAGTCGAAAAGGGGCCATAATTGAGTCAGAATGCTTGATAGAGTTGCCTCCTCCTTTTTACAGAATGGGGTCATGATGGTAAACAAGTATGCAAAATATGAAAGCAATATCTCAATGGACTTTGAAAATATTTGGGGTGGTACGCAAATTTTAACATTACAATAAGCATATTCTAAGTCGAAAAGGGGCCATAATTCAGTATAAATGCTTAAAAGAGTTGCCTCATCCTTTTTACAGACTGGGGTCATGATGGTAAACAAGTATGCAAAATATGAAAGCAATATCTCAATGGACTTTGAAAATATTTGGGATGGTACGCAAACTTTAACATTACAATAAGCATATTCTAAGTCGAAAAGGGGCCATAATTCAGTCGAAATGCTTGATATAGTTGCCTCCTCCTTTTTACAGACCGGGGCCATGATGATCAACAAGTATGCAAAATATCAAAGCAATATCTCAATGAACTTTGAAAATATTTGGGATGGTATGCAAACTTTGTGTGATGCTCACACTCACGCCGACGCCGGGGCGAGTAGGATAGCTCCCCTATTCTTCGAATAGTCGAGCTAAAAATTAACTGAAAACACTTTTTAATGTAATTTTACCTCAAAACCATGATTATCATATGGGAAATGATCTTACTAAGAAAGAAAAGTACCCATACTCGAATATTTTGTTATAAATAAGGAAGTTATTGCTGCTTTACGACAATTTCTACTGCCGAATGACTCGGCAATTTTGTCTCTGTACTTCACTATTGTCCCGTATTGAATCTGCTGGCAGAATGTTTTCCATCTTAGGTAAACTGCATACTGTAACTAACAATAACCAGCTTATTATATGTAAAAGCAATGATATGAGACAATTTGACATAAAATCAACGATAATTCTGGTTTAAATGTCGTTTTTATGGCGGCCATATTGGATTTAGGACGCCATTTTGTTTTCTGCTAAATTTCTAATTAGTTTACATTTTGCACAATATAGTAATCTAATGTTGTGCCAAAGTTGGACCTCGTTAGATGCATAAATCTGTTGTTATGAGCCGATTCCAGAAAGCCGCAGTTTCATTAATATTTTAAACATTTTAACCCCAAAAATAGACATTTTGCATCATGATACTTTTCTATACTTTTTATATGTTGTTGCATACATCTTGTATAATACTTACACAAAAAATCAATTCTTTGCGAGTTTTTTCCTTTATTTGGCATTTTGGCCATAAATGGCCTTTACTATATGTTTTGGTCATATTGTAAGTTTTAAAGCTATGCTTATAATATGCATTGGTAATACTGGCTTATTCAAGCGTCTTCGAATCAGTCATAAACGAATTTCACGACCTTTCGAGGGCAATCGCGCGTGAATATTTCAAACCTTATCATCCGTAAACAAAAATAAAAAATATATCATGCTCTGTGAAATATGGTATAATATGTTCACTAAATTAGAATAGAACGACACATAATTATAATCAATGCAGTTAAACTTATTCGAAAGACCACATCTAGTATTACATAGACCACTTATATTTTTGTTGTTGTTAAAGAACAAAGAACAAGTTATATTGTATTGAAAGACCAGTTGTGTTAGAGATCAATTTTCACCCTTCTCTTCAGTGGTCTCTTAAATGCAAGTTGTTCTGTTTTTAACCATCCGCCTTATTCACACCTAAGTCCCTGTGACATTTTTTATTTCCAAGGCTTAAGAAAATGCTTTCTGGAAAGAAATTCAAGTCCAGAAGTTCTCTTGGCAGCGCCATTTATCAGTGATTCAAACAGATACCAAAAGAAGACTATTTCTCTGATTTTCGCGAGTGGGTAAAAAGGTTACAAAAATGTGTTTTGGTAAATGGGGAATAATTTGAAGGTTTGTAATATTAAAATAATCTTGATAAAAGGTAGCACTTAAGAAATCCGAACCAAATGACAGATCTTTTTGCGGGAACATTTTATATGTGCAAATAAAATGTGTCATTATAAAGTAGATTCTAGCAAAGTTATATTGACTTGTTTGTCAATGTTGTGTCCGAATATGTAAAAGAAGATAGAACATATTGTAATTCAAGTAAAGTTAACAAAGTAAATTGTACAAATGTGAAACTAAGTACAATTTATCTATGGCAAAATTCATTGCGACCAAACAATAAACAGTAAAGACAGTGCTGCTTGAGTTAGTGATTTTCGTGTGCAAATTCGCCCAAATTGATACAGTAAATTTATTTTAGACAACTAAACCCCCACCGTTTGTTTTCTTAGTACTGGTATCTCAACAAGTTTCCTATCGTTTAACGATATTCAAAACGGGTTGAGCCAGTGATTATTAATTTTTGAACAGCTTATAATGTGCATATTGTGCCCCGCTAAAATGAAGGCATCGCCTTCTGGCGGCGCAGGCATTAAGCAAGATGTTGACAAAAATAAAGTACATAGTGAGTAGAATTGAATGCGTTTGGTTTTTTTGTTGGTTTTTTTTTTTACAGATTTTTGCTTTTGTTTTAAGAAATCGGGGAATGCAACGGGATGTTGTTGTATCTTGTCGGCACATCTATGCCAGGTTTGTGAAGAAATATGTAAATTTTATTATTATTTATGTGTTTTTCATCGGATACAGTAATGTGAAAATTCCAAAAGCAGCGAATGTTTCGGGTCATTTTACCTCCTGCCAAAAAAGGATTTATGTATTTCTGCCGATATATAAGGACATGATATCTGATCAATTGAGATATAATACATGTCAACGAAAAGGCATATTCCCTCGTTCTGCCAACTTTTTAGTCTAGTGCCGCAGTCATTCGTGTAATTTGTCAGAATAAATATTGATAACGTAGCACATAAGCATAGATAGTGCTTTACTCCCTTTTAATGCTATCATTGCTCTCTCTCTCTCTCTCTCTCTCTCTCTCTCTCTCCCTCTCTCTCTCTCTCTCTCTCTTGCAGTGGTTATTCTATCTGCTCTCCGAGGTTCAACCAGCCGTATTATAAACATAAAGCTACTATACAGTATAATATATTTGCAACACATGATTAGCGGCGTTTTGATAAAGCAACAAAGAATAATAGTTATGTCAGAATAATTTGTATTTTTGATATATTGATAACGTTACACATAAGCACAGATAGTACATGACTCCCTCCTTTTCATGCTACCATTGATATATTTAATTTGAATTGCTGTAAACAATAGGATTTCGGTCATTTATTCAGCTCATTCCGTATCCAGCGATCGAAGAAGACACATAGAGGACTTAACTAATAATTCACCACAGTACCTTGATAAGGAAGTTATTGCAACTACACTGTCAGGGCGGATAAATTATTAAAAAGAAGACGTTTGAAGTCATAGACTAAAGAAGAGTTGCAGAATTTCAACAAGGTTTCGAGCTATAGGGCCAGTGCATTGGAGTTTTACCTTAAGGGTAGTACCCCAAGGCGTAGGCACGTCTCTGGCTCAAATAACTTGTATCCTGACAAGTTATTCTGACAATAACATTTTTTGCGTCATATTATCACACTACCGTCCCTTCGACCTATGGGCGATAAGTTAATTCGCTTTTGAACATTTTGATTTTTATGCTTCCCAAAGGGCGAGCATAAAGTTGTCGCTTTGTCCGTCCTTCCGTTCGTCACAGTTTTGTCCGGAGTATAACTCGAAAAGTAATAATGTCATTTGATTGAAAATTAATCATAGAGGTCATTGAGACAAAATGCAGTTTCAAAGAATCATAACTCTACCTTACCTAGTTTTTGAATTATCTCCCTTTATTATACAAGACAAGGGTTGTCAGGAGCATTACATGAAAAGTATTAATGGCATTTCATTAAAACTTAACAAAATGATAGAGGTCATTGACGGGAAGTGCAATGTTAAATAACAATAACTCTACGTCACCTAGTTTTTTTTTAATTGGCTCCCTTTATTATACAAAATAAGGCTTGTCCGAGGCAGTCTTCGAATAGTATTAAGGGCATTTCATTGAAACTTCACTAAATGATAGAAGCCATTGACGGAAAGTGCAGTGTCAAAGAACCATGATTCTACCTTACCTTACCTAGTTTTTTTAATTATCTTCCTTTATTATACAAAATAAGGGTTGTCCGGAGCATTGCCTGAAAAGTATTAATGGCATTTCATTAAAACCTCACAAAATGATAGAGGTCATTGACGAGAAGTGCAGTGTTAAATAACAATAACTCTACGTCACCTAGTTTTTTTTATTTGGCTCCCTTTATCATAAAAAATAAGGCTTGTCTGGAGCATTACTTGAAAAGTATTAAAGGCATTTCATTGAAACTTCACAAAATAATAGAAGCCATAGACGGAAAGTGAAGAGTTAAAGAACCATAACTCTACCTTACTTAGTTTCTGAATAATGTCCCTTTATTATACAAAATCATGCTTGTCCGGATCATTACTTGATAAGTATTAATGGCATTTCATTAAAACGTCACAAAATGATAGAGGTCATTGACGGGAAGTGCAGTGTTAAATAACATTAACTCTACGTCACCTAGGTATTTTTTAATTAGCTCCCTTTATTATACATAATAATATTTAGCTCCCTTTATTATACATAATAAGGCTTGTCCGGATCACTACTTGATAAGTGTTAATGGCATTTCATTGAAACCTTACAAAATGATAGAGACTATTGACGGGAAGTGCAGTGTCAAATAACCATAACATTACTTAACCTAGCTTTTTTAAATTATCTCCCGTTAGTTTACTTCACAAAATGATAGAGGCATAAATTGCACTTAATGATATGTCCCCTGCTTTAATCATCTTCATTTATTCAATTCTATATTCCCCATATTGTGACAAGCACATGCATCGGGGAGAATCAATCGGTTTTACCGATTCCTTCTTAAAGATATTTCAATTTTGTAGCCAGATATATTTTCTAAGATACGTGAATTTTGAAAATCAAAAACATTCCTATAGGCTATATACCAATAAAAGAAATTGTTCTTTGTTTCATATAAAATTCAGCTACTTCAGACCAATTTTGTTACAGTTTCTAGATTTTCACTTCGTCGTAGACCTATTTTCCACAAGATATCCATACATTTGCTTCAAGAAAACGAAAAGAAAAAGGGGTGTTGAATAGTATGCAGTGAAATGCAAGTCAACTGAAGTCAGGTACCCTCATATTGCCGCATTTCAGAAAGCGGTCCGCAGAATAAACACCCTACTTTCGTTTTCAAGTAAACAACTCGAAAACATGCAAGTGTTAGCATGAAACGTGTCCTATTTTATGTAAAATTCATTCCACGAGTGAAATAATGCCCATTTGGCCCCCGATTTACGCGCAAATGCGCGAAAAATGGAAAAATTAGGATCTATTTATTAGGGACTTCTTTCGACTACACCACGGAAGCACATTTTGGACCGAATTACTGCATTATAACCTATAAGAGATATCTTTATATCAAATTTCATAATATTTTCATTTCTATTTTCAAGAAAGATGTAATACCGAACATGTTAACAAGTTTCATTGTGAAAATTCGAGATTTTAGAGAAATATGGACATTTAAGTGAGGCCACCCCCTACCCATTTTCTGGGCTAAATTTAGGCTCTATGGTCGCTTCATTGTAAATTTTGGTAAAAGTTTCACCTGTATGCATTATTGTTCACTTTGATTCTGAAATATCATTCATTCCGTCATGAATATGACTCAAATGGACGCATTTTGTGCATTTTCACACATTCTGGAGACAAAATATTGGCCTTTCTACTGCAGAAATTGCTGCCGAAATAGGCGCATCTACAGAAAATATGGTCAAAATTCAAAATTTTTCTAATTTAATGATTATTTTGCATTGAAAACATCATTTTATAACATATACAATCGATTTATGACTATAAAGACTAATTGTGATGTGTTTCGAGAAAAGTCTTATTTCAGCTCTTATAGGCTATATACCAATAAAAGAAATTGTTCTTTGTTTCATATAAAATTCAGCTACTTCAGACCAATTTTGTTACAGTTTCTAGATTTTCACTTCGCCGTAGACCTATTTTCCACAAGATATCCATACATTTGCTTCAAGAAAACGAAAAGAAAAAGGGGTGTTGAATAGTATGCAGTGAAATGCAAGTCAACTGAAGTCAGGTACCCTCATATTGCCGCATTTCAGAAAGCGGTCCGCAGAATAAACACCCTACTTTCGTTTTCAAGTAAACAACTCGAAAACATGCAAGTGTTAGCATGAAACGTGTCCTATTTTATGTAAAATTCATTCCACGAGTGAAATAATGCCCATTTGGCCCCCGATTTACGCGCAAATGTGCGAAAAATGGAAAAATTAGGATCTATTTATTAGGGACTTCTTTCGACTACACCACGGAAGCACATTTTGGACCGAATTACTGCATTATAACCTATAACCACTCTTGAAGAAAATGTATAATATGTCATTGAATAGTAATGCCATATAAAGATATTAAAGAAAAAATATGTTACGGAAAGCGTTATTGTTCAAGTCACTTATTTCTTAGATTTTATATACTACAACTATACGTGTAGCCTCAATTTTCTCAGGGAATAGTACAGTTTCCATCGATTTCTGTTTTACAGGCATGTACGGCAACAAAAGCTCGAGGTTAACACACACACACACACATCGTCCGTAATTGTAAAGCCTTCTTTTGATTGGTCCGAACAGGATTTGATGCGTTCTTGGAACGGCTGATTGTTTAATGTCGAACATAGTGTCACTACCAGAATGATTAGTAACGTTTCGATTTTCAGTTGAAATGCCAGCTTCCAAAATCATTTTTCTTAATCATGTGTAACACTGGCAACATTTTACTGTTCGCTGATTGTGTTTTATTTATATCAATGTGCACATCGCGTCTATCTCCCTAACTTAAGTATTTATTTAATTAACTAACTATAGTATTATATTAAACAGTGACGTAGCGAGTGTATGGGTCAGTGAAAAGGTCGCATGAATGTGTTCACCCGTTTTGCACGTGCAAATATACTAATCCCGCGAAACATTCTCTTCCCGCCCATCTTTCTATCCTCTGGACACTCCACTCCTTTGTTCTGTACAAGTAAAACGTACTTTGCAGTACTGTCTTACACATACTATTATATGGTTAGAAGTTTCTATACAGACATACAAATGTACAATCTCTGTTTAGATCTTTTGGAAGTGATCTTGGTAAGAATTATTTTTTTTTTTTTTATGAAATTATATCATAAATTGTATTGTCTTTTGAACACTGATATTAATGCAATTTGTAATTTTATATGTTGAAGTTGAACGATTTGTAAAATAGATGTTATCATTTATTTTAGGCTTTGTCGAGACAGAATAAACGCGAGTTAAATTCGACTGCGTTGGTTTTAAGACTACAAACCAAGTCCCGGTTACACATATTTTTAAAATCAATCTGTGAAATTCTTCAAGCACTAGATCTTGAACCATCTAGTGGTTCCTTATAGGAATTTCAAACACGAGAGTTATAATTAAAACGAGTCTCGTACATAAGATAAACAGAAATATGTGTTTCAATTTGGTTATAGAGTTTAATTTGTTTCATTAAAGCGTTCATTTGTTTGCTTTGTTTAACCCCACCTTGTGTCTTTTTCTAATTCTAGGCGTAAACTTTACACAATATCTTTTATTAACATCATCAAATTTAAGATCAAATTGTTTATCCAGTAAACCTGTATGTTCTTCTCCCCTCCCCCTTTAAGACAAAACTCTTTATCATTATAGTAAAACACTTCATTACTAAGACCACTGGAGGTCTCCACAAAACACCAGTTTCCCACATCCGCTTTTCATCTGCAACCGTTACTACCTCAGCCAGTGTATTTCACTTCCACTTCCTAAGTTAGTCGGTTCACAAATTTGGGAATCTAGAGTCTGTCTTAATCATGCGAAAGGTCATGTCTGCATTCCAAAAACATTCTCATATACTTATCCATATCGACAAAGTTTTAAAAGACATCAATGTCTGTAGGAATGGGGAATCCTGGCAAGGTATTGTTTTAAACTGCTTGATGCGGTTTTGAGTCAAATCTCTCTAGAATATAGACAACAACAAATTACTCTGTTTTGTATTCGTTGGCAAGACAGATTTCTTCTTGTTTTCATTCTCATTCTCTGTCAACGGCAAACCGTCCTGATATTAAGATTGTTAATATCATACAGTCATTGTTGTAAAAATGTACCCTCAATATAGACCACTATTTGATATCATTAAATCAAGGCTTAAAAGTTATTAATATGATATTTTATTTAAATATCTGGATAGTTGCAAATTCACTTAAATTTGGGATACTTATATGAGGATTCAAAATGTAAGAAATATCATTTAACGCCGTTTTGTGGCTCGACCTTCACGTAAACTATCGGCATTTACTAGGTTATTAAACTTCATGGCAATTAACATCAAATACTGTATCGTATGAAATCACGAGAAAAAATAGTAGGCAATGAAGCTTTTTTTTTTGAAAATTCAAAAGGAAAAGCAAAAAGAAAAAGAAAGGTATGCAAATCTATAATATCATGATTTCCAGATGTATAGATCGCAGTCTTCCGAGTATTACCCAGGGATACTGGAGCGGTTGCTTGAATATTTTCTTTTTTGCCAGTTGGATTTTTTCTGCACTATAATTTTTCAGAAAGTATATAGTTTGAGCTTATCATTCAATGTATTTTTGCACGTATTTGTTAATTTGTTAATAAACATCACATGTACAGATGTATACCTTATAAAAGTTCTAACTGGTATGTTATTCACAATATAAAGTGCGCATAACAAAAAAAAAAGAGAATTTAGTTTGCTCTTTAATTATAATAAAATTCTTAATGTATATTTCGTTAAATGTTTATATCACACTTGTTAAGATGTTAGAGTTGTTGTTTGTCAGATGAGAATTTAACAAATATCATTATTAAAATATGTCGAGTGATTATAGGAAAGGAAATGAATTGATGATGTAGATTTATACGGATTACTTATAGTTTGTTGATTAACATGTTTTCACAATTTATTATAGTTGAAAGAAGTCAATAAATTATAAGAATGTCATGAAATGCTTTGTTTTGTCAGGTAGGTATACTCGCGTATAAAATTTATACAAAAAAGGAAATACAAAGTTATAGACGTAGAAGAAATTGTTGATATCAAATACTTGAATTTACCCCAGCCTTCTTACTGAGTTGATCAACCTCATTTGTGAACTGGACAGTGAGAATCAGATTCATTATACCAAGCTGTACATATCTAAGAGCTGCTCTTGAACACTTTTTGACAGGTGCAAAACTTCCATGGACATAATGTATTTATGGAAAAATACCTATCACAGAACATACTATATGGAATTTATTTGCACACATCTTCCGCGTGTACTAGTAACCCTTGAAATCAAAATAACACCTTTCATTTTCCTGGAGTGTTCATGAACCATACCGTCGCATTTAGAATAAAATATAAACCTCTGTTGAACCGCAATTTTCACACAAAAAAATACGTCACACGTGTGAAAATTTCGTACGAATTCCTCACACATTGCGTGACAAATACGTACGAATATGTCACAAGTAGGTATTGTGAAAATTTTGACCCCCATTTTTAACCACCTCTTAGTACCAACGAAATTTTCACAAAAATGTCATACATGTGTGAGGAATTCGTACGAATTTTTCACACATGTGAGGAATCCGTGTGTGAAAATTACGGGTCAACAGAGGGTCTGTGTGAAGTTAGCAGAATAGCTAAAAAACTCCAGCAGAATAGCAGAACAACTCTAGCAGAATGGCAGAACGACAAATTTCATGGGCATATTTGGGGGTTGGATTGGGGTTCAAGGTCAAAAGTGAACATCTTGGCAAGTTGTTCTGCTATTTTCTGACATTTTTTATTCAAAAAGGTAAAGTTTCCCGAAACATGAATTAACGTACAGCTGCTACTACATCAGTACATTGTAAGGGAGCCATAAAATGTGTCAATATAACCTTTAGGTAAACTTTACTTAAAAGAGTAAATCAGCTTTTCAGAACGATTGTACAAACCGGCATGCAAAGATATTGCCCAGTAAATTTGTCCCTATTAATGTCGGATATCAATTAAAAGTACAATTAATGGTAAAATGGTTTGCTGAGACTTTCCTTGTTTTCAAGTTTTAAGACGTGTATATCTTTATAAATGAAAATACTTGTACATTTATACCAATAAATGTCTTTTGTTTCTTTATTTGTGTGTTTGGGTTTTCAACATTATTCATATTTATACCACCACAAACGAAGTTTATTGGGTATATAGGTGTCACTTCGTTAGTCTGCCGAACGGTCTGTTGATTTTACAATACTATTACCTTATCACGCGAACCACTTCCACAGTTGGATGGCAATGAAACTTGGTATAAATAGTAATCATTGAAATTCAATGTAGTTGTGCAAGACCCAAATTTACTTGCCTCACTCAAGACTTTACAGAGTTATATGTCCTTGGAATATGAAGTGTAGCTGAACAAGACGTAATTTTGCAATTAGGTCGCCGCGCTATCACGGTGTTCCGTTAGGGCCATGACGGAAGAAGAGGTCAAATAGGTTAGATAGGTACTGAAAATGCCTGGTTTCAGATTTATTCAACTCGTCTCTGGGGCCGCTCTTTTTTACCATAGCTGTTTGAGTAATATAAGATGTGTTTAGGAAAGTGACGCCCTCCCCGATCCCCCCCCCCCCCCCTACCCCCCCCCACCCCCCCCCCCCACAAACACACACACACAAACAGTGCGTATGTAATTATTTATAGCAGGTAGTTATTTGACCTTTAAATAAATAAACCACTAAAATCATGTCGTAAAATGTAAAGATACTCATCCACGAGTTTTAGCTGAACTTTGACCTATAATCAAATACGTCATAATCTTGTGCCCGTGACCTTAGATCTTTGTGTAGTTTAAAACAACAATTGTTTCACTTGTAAATCTATTCATCTGGCAAAGTATGAAAACTCTGTTACAAAACCTCTTTACGTATTGATTGATTCCCCTGATAGTGTCCTTTGACATAGTGAATGGAGTATTGCCATGCAATACAATGTCCCTTACCGCTAATATTATCATCCGAAAATTTAATGTTGTTAATGTTCCATGGTCAGATTTTACCTAAGTGTTCTGCATGTTGTCACAATGAGGTGATTATTTGAGCCAGGTTTCATGAAAAATCTTCAGTGGGCCAGGTCATTTGGAACGGAAACGAAATTCCAATGCTTCCTTCAAAGGTGACCTTGACCTTGTATTAGTATGCCTAGAAGATGGAGCAAGTCGTCTTGATGGTTTGAGCATTTGACCCAAGTTTGAAGAAAATCCTTCAACGGGTTTGGGACCTGTGGAGAAGGAACAAAATCCTATTACCTTGAACTGTGACCTTGACCTTAAGTCGGCGTCCCTGAAACATGAGTTTTGCGTCTTATTTTGATAAGGTGAACATATAGTAGAAGACTTAAAGCCTGCTTTTTGCTCAGAAGGTTTGAGTCAACACAAATGGTACCATCAATACACTTTACATTTATTAATAATTAATGTAAAAAATGCACTGTTACTTTGACCTTCAAGATATATGTACAGTTTTCGAATACGATACATTGTGATGTTGTGGTGAATACTTTTAAAATGTGTCTTAATAATTTTAAAATCCCGTCATAAGTGACAAAGTCACAGGCCGATCACCATACTTGCAGAGTGAAAATCAACAAAGTTCAAACGTGCACTCTGACCTTTTCCGTTGAGTACGGACCTGGGTCTTACACGCGACACGTTTTCATGTTAGACATGCCATCCACTAGGCCCCCTCACTAGGATTCCCGAAGGCGTAATTCGCAAAATCGGGATGTTTCGGCATGTCTTCGCGATGTTCTGGACCACTTAGGTGTCCTTCTGGAAACCCTTCTGGCACTTCGGGGCCAAGTCAGTATCGACAAATACTTCAGCATCTAAATGTTAAAAGTTTTAAAATTAAGACGCGGGTTGTTTTATTCGGGACAGCTTTGGGATCTTCGACAAACCATCGGCAGCCATTCGGGATGATCGGGAACCCGTCGCCATTTACTCGGCATCTTTGAAAAGCCTTTTTCTAGGTTTCTTACTATTTTTAGCTATCCAGAGCGGTCTTTTCGAGGTATGAGTATGTGACTTACCTCACAGGTTTTGCTCAAGGGGGAGCAGTTGAAGACAGAGTGAAGATACAATGGAATCCGGGCACCAGGCCCTAGCTGTTCTCCGAATAATCTCCGTTGGTTCCTTAACGTACCGGATGTATAGCACCGATACACAGAGTCTTTCTTTTCTGGGAAATACCAGTACTTAGCCCCAATGTGTGAAGTCGCAAGCCCCTGGTGAGCCTCGAACCCGGTACCCTTAGATCCCAGTTAGTGCGCTGTACTACTGAGCTGTCATAACAATAGTTATTCGGCATTATTTATATACCCCGACTCTCAAGTCGGTAGCTTTTCAGCATTCTATCGGCAACGATTTGGCAACTCTTCAGCATGTTCTGCAATGTTACCACAACCTTTCCGCATGATAGGGAAACATTCGGGAGCCAATTATGGCTGTGGGCATTCTTCTGCGTCGCATTCGGCTGCTTCGGATAGGTTTCGGCGTTTATACCACAACCGTTCGTATGCCACTCCTCAAATACATGCCGAATGAGCCTAGTGGCAAGGCGCTGTCCATTTTATTGATTTATGATCCCGAAAGGTTTCCGAAGCTAGCAAAATTGTATCGGCAACCCTTCCACAAAGCATCGGGCTGTAAGTGGACGGCAGGTTTTATTGTTAACAGTTTTGCCAAGTCATTCTATGATCCCACTGTTCATGGCAAAGAAATGCGCTAGACACCAACAACGCCATCACTATTCTTATATAGTGAAAATCAACAAATTTCAAAGTGCACTGTGCTCTTGACATTTACGCTTTTAACCGGGGTCTTGCACGCTATCATTATGTGGTCAACACTTATGCCAAGTTATTTGCAAACCGATCCGTGAATGCGACGGACAGAAGCATCAGTGTCAAAGGAGTATCAAGGATTTGAGTGCTGAAGAATATGACATTTTACCCCCTGTTACCTTGACCTTTGATCCAATGACCCAAAACTCTGCATAGGTCATCTACTCAATATGTTCTGTCATCCTCTTAAAAATGAGGTTCTATCAAGTATAGCAAAAGCAAAAGCAAAAGCAAAATCCTCCACTCCCCCCCCACCCCCCCCCCCACCCCACCCCCTCTGAAATGTCTAAGTGGAAGAAACAAATGTCCGTATAAACAATATTTTACATGTTGTTTTTTTTGGACTTGTTAAATATACGTTCTGCTTTGAGCGGATATAGGTACAGAACTAATTTTTCACAAATGTATAACATATTCGTACGTATTTGACGCATAATGTGTGAAAAATTAAACCGATTTTTTCACACGTGACGAGTCAGTATGTGTGAAAATTACGAATCAACAAACCTCCCTTAAGTTTTAGAAGAAGAGTAGTTCTAAGTTTTCAGTGATGTTATATTTTCTGTGTCTTTGAGATCATGGATACCATTCAATACTAGAGTTCCCCTTAAGCCGGTGCTATGGGACGAGAGAGGTGTTGCACTTTCCATTACCTCTCATGAACAGACTCAATCAAACCGAGTCAGCTCTACTATTATTCTGTTTGGTTGCATTCTGTGTTTCCAAAGAATCTTCTTACATGTTTTATTATAGGAACAAGTACGAAAAACAGAATGATTCTTAAAATTAATCATCATCCATGACAGATTTTCTCGGTAGTAAATCTAATCAATACATAATCATCATATTAAGAAGTTTTGCAATAACATGCAAATGTTTAGCCACAGTCGTACAAACTCCATTAAAATTCTCTAGCATTATCCATAATACACACAAAAAACTATTAATACATAAATTCTTGTTACTTTTAGTATATTGGCAAATTATTGAAGTGAAGTTGACAGGGATGTTAAAAAATAGTTACTGGTAAACTTTTATAGTTTTCTTGTTTTATATCCTTTCCGCAGCCTTAACGTACTAAAACGTATTAGCGTCTGATGGCCCTTTCACGCTTCCGTAGAAACAACATTTATTACACGAAACTTATTTTGAAAATATTTCTGAAATGTCTAGGTCTGCAGCTCTCAAATACGGTTATATCTTACATCTGAGGCATATACTGACACTCTCAGACAACATCAAAAATGACATTTTGAGCGATTTGATGAAGTTCCAAAATTATCGATGTACCCTTCATCCGTTACGGACC
>NW_026461081.1:0-77095 GCF_021730395.1 Mercenaria mercenaria | reverse complement strand
TTTTAACAGATTTTATTTTCTACGAGAGCCTTCGCATTTCATGCTATGTGCAAAATTATAGATGTAGTACATGGTAACTTCATAATGTCAGATTTAACCAGACTGAAGAAACAACGAGAGAAAGGAGATAAAAATGTAACATTGTAAGTTAAATAATTATGCTTTAGTAGGAATGTCTGGGTTATTTATTTTTGATTTTGGAAAGTGGCCATCTATCTTGATATGGCCAAGTTAGTTTATAATAAAATTCTCAATAAAATTGTCATATATTCCTTTGAATTTCTGTATGTAGAGAAAAATGAAATACTCCATTTTTACAGTATAGTTTTATTATTGGTTAAAATATGTTATTTTTCTGGACAAAAAAAATAGCACATACCACGAATTTAGATTTTACCAACATAACTTATTTTAATAAGTTATTTTTCATTAGTTTCTTTCTGTAACAATAAATTTTAGTTCATTTATTTAAAGTTAGTAAGTAATAGAGATACGCCTAAAATAGCTTGTGGTGGGATTAGACGTGTTTTATATTTCATCATTTCTCATATACAAATTTATTAATCTGATTCAAGTTTTAATTTTCTCGGTATGCTTTATCCTTCAAAAGGATCTGATTCTATACTTGAAAAGCAATGTTACCAATTCAGATTTAGGTCATATTTCTAAATATGCTGGTATGAAATAAATAATTTAAAAATGTTCTTGAATAGAAAGCTGTCTATTCTTCAAAATACTAACCGGAGGGCATTTTCATAAAATACATTTAATTCAATTCTGCAAGCAAATCGCTTAACAAGCGGTCAACAAAGCATGAAAATGTACCCCGGAGAGCTCCAGGTCGAAGGAGAAGGAAGTGAAATTTAAAGATTCTTTTGAGTCCTTGGGTTTTGGGATAATGGGCGGTGATGGAATACCTACGCACAAAGAGCTAAAAGTGTGTTTTTCCTTCTGTCGGGGATTGGAATAGAGGGTGATAATGTGTGTTGAGGCGGAGGATATAATGTTGCTCTATTCAAATCACATCAGCACCACCCACCTATGTTGAAAGTTAAAAATCAATACCTTGAACAGTTTTGAAGTTGTGCTCAAGACAAAAAGAATGTCAAAGACAGATGTGAACTCAGTTTGTGACTTTGACCGTTGACATACCGACCGGGTCCATGCGCTTTTCACATAATCTAATCGCCACCTACCTATATGCTGAATTTGCAGTCAATAATTATCTTGAATGATTTTTAATTTATGTTCTAAACCCAAAATATAGTGACAGATTTGATATTTCCGTGATCTTGACCTTTGACCTACAGATCTGGTTAATGTAGTCTACATTGTTTTATTGCAGCCTACCTATATGCCGAGATTGAAGTCTAAACCTGGAATAGTTATTAAGTTATGCTCAGGAGGACAACTTTGACATTTGAGCTCCATTTGTAACCATGACATTTGACCTACTAGTTTTGTCTATACGCTCACCACATTGCCTCATCACTAATTACCACTAAGCCAGATTTAAAGTCAATACCTTGAATAGTTATAAAGTTATGCTCGGGACACGAAATAAGAGGGACAAAATTGACCGTTTGAATTCCAACTGCGGACGTGACCTTTGACATACCGACCGATCTCCTTATCACAACCTACTTGTATATCAAACCAGTACATTGAATGATTATTGGTTATGCTCCGCACACAAATATGACAGACAGATAGACAGACAGAGGCACGCGCCTTAACATCACAATTATTACTTTATCCGTTGTAAAAATGGTTTGAAATGTGAAGGAATGATATTTAAATACAAGCTTGAAATATAATGATTCAAATATTTATACCATAGCAAAGTCAATACATTTGAGTTCCTTATTATACTCCTCGAAAAGATCATGCAATGCCATGTCTTTGTTGTAGATTGTATGTCCTCCAGCGACCGCATACTTTCCTTTCTCGATGTTAGTCTTGACACTTTTCTTTTGCAGTTCATGTATCTTACCCACGCAATATTCAAATAAGAGGTCTTAGTTTTGCTTGTCAAGTTTGTCATATAGTGACTGCATTTCTGTCTGTAGAAATTAAAATAATAAAGTTACTGTAATACAATATCATAATAATATTGCTGTAATAAACATTTGTATTTATACTAAAAAAAAGTTAACCAGTCAAAATGTAAAAAAGCTGAATCTATTCATACTGAGAATAAGGCGTTATAAAATAACATTATAATATTTCAGATAAGTCAAATCATGCAAAGATATGATTTTATTCATTTTATTTCGCCCAAATTGTAAAAGTAACAAAAATACATCTAAAAGTATGTTTTCCGAAAAGCAGTGCGTACTATTTGTAACGTAACAGAGATGTACATTCGTTGTACATTGACATTTTTACCAGTATGAATATCAATAAAATATTAAAAGCCCTTTTAGACAGGGCACAAAAACGTCGGTATTTTGTTTTTGTTATCAATATTACAGCAGACATTTTAAGCTACAGGTTTTTTTTTTATAAAATATTGCTATGTATTGTTCTGAGCTTACACTAAATTTAAAGATATCCATCGTTTTATTTCAACTTTCAACTATATTTCGAAGTCGTTTGTAATTTAGAGTATGCTACTGCGAAATCATTAATATTCGTGGGGGACTAATTATCGTGGACTTCGTGGTTGAGTCAATCCACGAAATTTAACTAACATGTAAAAATATCATTCATTTTATGTTCAAAAGCTGAAATCCACGAATTCATATCCCAACGAAATTGCCGTTTTGAACAAAACAACGAAATTTCATGCCCACGAAATTAAATGATTTTACAACATTTGACAGGAAATGTTAATAAATAGGTAGTCTGAGAGCTAACTGTTTTCTTTAATATATGTTAATTAATAATAATGCCTGACAGCGCAATCCAATTTTGTTCAAAACATTTGTACAATTTAGGTTATATTATTAAGTACTTTTAAACAATTTCCTATCATTAATAAATAGTGGATATTTGTTTGTTTTCACTGTCCCGCCTCCCTGAAAATACTGAATTGTCTCCCTTATCGGTGAAGATGTATCACGATATTTGACTGAAAACAAACAAATTGTCTTTTTATTTTATGCTACTTTGTGAATAGATAACTGTTTTACATGCTTATATATTCAATAACACCGACATCTCATGACGAATTTCGGGTTAATTTAGGCCACCGTGTTGCATACGATGCATCTACTAAACAACCACGGACACTAAGGCTCAGTGAAATCGAATATTGGTCATTAAATCAGTGAAATCAACACGGCGCCATTTTGTTTTTAAAAGCAAAATCTGCATTCCAATATTTAAAAAAAAAATACACGATCCACGGCTAACATATAGTGGCAAATGTCAGTTTGTTGAATGACCAGAAGCTTGCTTTGTTTACCACACAAACACATGCTAAAGGTTAGATAAAGAAAAAAGCACATGAAAAAAATAAACACCTGAGGAATAACCGAAAGCCTTAGGTAAATCAAGCTGCATATTTAAATATTATCGTGGATTCAATAAAAAAAAGTTGGGAAATATTGATCTAGGAACTGCATAACATAACAAATTATGTCGCGGAATTAGGATGGAACATAACTTAAAACTGGCTGGGAAAAGTACCTCGACAAAATTGCTGGCATATTACGTAAGGTTGAGTTGATGTCTTGTGACAATAAACTAAAGCAACAACCAAATAAATGTGCTGTCGCCAGTATAATCTACCAAACGATAGTAAAAAGATAAAAAGGTGGAGGAAGCACAAACATATAGAATAGCAAGTTTCTTACTTTCTAACCTGCAACAAAAATTTCGCACTTCGGGAAAGTCGCTTACCACCAGGTAAAACTGGTATCTTCTTATCGCAGAACATTTAAAGACAAACACGTTTTATCATTTGCACATGTTTTGGCAAATTTTAGTATTTTCGGAAAGTAGGCGAAATCTTATTATTAAGGTGTTCCCCTCAGATTGAGTTTGCATTAGTGACATCATTTTAGATACGAATGCCAAATACTGACGATTGTAGCCGTTTCCTGCAAACAAATATTAGAAACATGAAAACTGAGACCACATTATACATAATTAAATAAAAAAAAATGGGATATACTATGCATTTGACACGTTTTTGCATGTATGGGTGACGTATTTTAAAGGGGCATACTTCCAACAATAGCGATTCTATCAAACTGGAAGTTAGCAAAATTTGCGTGAATTGACTTTTGCACAATAATTGATTGCGAATTCTTTGTCATTTCTTGTAGACTTAAAAAAGATTTTTTTCTATTGTTGCATAACTTGTCACATACCGCAAATACAGTGTGCAATACTATCTCAGTTATTCCTAGAAAGTACATTAATATGTTTGTTTAACTTTGAAAGAATTTCACCTTCTTACGTAAATTTGCATTTGACCAAGACAGATTGAAAATACCTTTGAGAATATTGGGTTGGGTAACACAATCTACATCCGTAGTGCAGTATATCTTTCCGCAGTGTGTTCTGCGCTGTTGCTCAGATCAAAGTGAACAAACCTATATCTGATTTCTGATCTCTCTGTCGTGGGGGCTTTGTCTCACTCTGTCCCTCTGGTCAGATCGCTCTGTGTCTGTACTAGTAGAGGATGAATTATGCACCCTGTGTGGCTGCATTTGAACTATGTAAAGCGCCTTTGAACGTGAAATTGATCATGAAAAGGGCGCTATATAAATCTGGTATAATAATAATAACAATAATAATAATAATTTTTGTTACTACCGGTAACACTAGTTGTAATAATATTCTGATTCATAACAACATTTATTCATGTGTTTTCACAAAATAAAATACTAAAATGTTGTTGAACGGGTCGTAGATATTTGCTAAGTCTCTTTATTTTTTATTGTGATGTGCTTACAAAACATCTATTTGAATGTTGATCGGAATTTGGATCCTGATATATAATAAAGAAAAAAGTTGATAGAATTTTGAAATTCTGTCACATAATAACCACAGAATGTATAAAATATGAATTTGGCAAAAGCATGAGGATCTTCTAGCAATAAAACCTCTACATCTGGATACATATAATTAAAAACCATAACTGTTGCATACGGGATGTGCAAAAATACAAAGCTTCCAGAAATAGTTAATAATAAAATGGTCATTTTTTTGTTTTCGTGTGCTTTTTTATCGATTGTTTCTTGGTTACAAGCCATACTTATCCGATCGTTTGTCATTGAAGTCAGCCTACAAAGAATTGTTAAGTTGCAAATACAAACACAAAACATTGGAAGGTATATGTAGTAAACAGACTCTACGTGTGCCCAGACTGAATACATAAAAGTTGAAAAATGACATACGTTCACCGTCTCCCGGCCATTCCAAATATTCACTACATCAGTTTCTAAGATATACGGTGACGTGATCCCAATACAAGTTAATAAAAGCAAAGCAGTTGTTATCTTTGTGTTTCTTATGGAACACCATGACGCCAGTTTAAATGGAAACATAACTGCAATAAACCGTTCTATTGTCCATGATACCAAATAATGTTTCAATAAACTTGAGATACAGTGAGAACATACCAAAAAAAAATTGCAATCCGGTGATGACCTTATTTTAACATTTGATTCTACCATTCTTGAAGTGAATCTAGATAAAACAGTGAATAAGTCAGCACAACCCAGTACAATCATGTATATCTTTGAGGTATGTACAGGCTTTATCCTCATAGCTATGATAATTGTTAGAGAATTTGTGATAAAACCAGGAATGGTTGAAATATATGGTGAGATATCTACTAGTTTTTTATAATGAATGTATTCTGAAAAATCTCTGTAAGTTACTGTTTTATCAGAATAATTTTCAATCGATTTATTACTAGAGGTTTCTTCGGTAGAACAATTCACTTGTAAAATTGTATGTTCGGAGAAAGTGCAATTATGTGTCTCTGACAAATCTTTTTTATCTCTCCATGAAGTGGTACTATATTGTTGATCGTCCCTAATATTTGTTACTACCGGAACACTTGTGGTAATAATATTATCCGTTGCCAGCTGTTCAATAGTGGATACTGTTTGAAGTTGTATGTTGCCGTTTGTCGTTTTGTCCTGTTTTGTAACTGTTGATGAGGATTGCGAGGTGACCCTCATGTTCTCCATAAAGAATGCAAATATCAGCACTGCTAGACTTGCTACAGATATCCATGAACATCCCATATTGGATCTATGTATATACATAAACACATATATATTTAGACATACATATTTCTCATTAATCCGATTTTAGAAAAAAGAGTTATTGTGCGGAACAGTTTTACGTTTGTACGAATATTCTGCGAAACGGACATTGTCATTGTCAATGCCTATCGTAAAAAAATAATAAATCACAAGAATACTTAAATGTGAGTCTCATAAGGAAATGATATTAGAAATCATAAAAACATGAGAAATAAGAACAATACTGATCAGGATTTAAGCTTATTTTAGCGTAGATATTCGTATTGCGTAAATTCAAATTTGAACTTAATTGATATTTTCTAAGCCTTATTAAATATATTTTATCTACATCGAAGGCATAACAACTTGAAATCAAACAAAAATACTGAAAAAAACATAAAATGAGAAACAGTGCCGTCAAAGATTCAAATGATACTGTGCCCATTGATTACTATATCGACGAGTGCCCTGACGGATCGTCGATTTATAGAAAGAAGGAGAACATTGTCTGATTGGGCAAAGTTGTTTTCAACAGCAAAAGAAATATTGAAGTCGCAAAATTCGAAAGGAAAACGAAACTGTGCGAAAATAATTTTCAATCCATATCGGGGATAAACTGATACTGTATACGTAAAGTTACATCAATTGCATGCACATATACTACGCATGCGTTAACTACAGTTTACTTAACAACAATATGCATCCAACATCGTCATGGCTTCGTGCACGAAAATTATGAAAAATAGAGGAAACAAGTTTTATCAATCACTGATTTATTTATTATAGTATCATAAGATAAATGACCGCTCACCTCGGATGTGATAACACTACATACGAGGATTGTTCAATAAATACATATACTTGCTCTACAACCTTATTCCCAGTATGTGCAATTGAGTATAACTGGTATCGTTATTACGAGTAATATGTCCGCAAGTAATTTTAATTATTATCAAAGTACAAAACTAGCACATATCTAATAGCAAAAGCGATCTTAGTCCAGTCTTAGGTGTAAAATCATCAGTAACTACATAAATGTATGCAACCAAATATGGTTGATATATTTTATAGCATTTAAAGGATGTTTCCGTAAAAGTTAATGTCAATGGGTCATTTGAGTGTGAAATAAACATTTTGACTACGGCAGTCATACGTTGTCTGACATACATTGACGTCACAAGAACATCTGGAACTCCTTGACAAACATTAGTGTAAGGTCTTGGGAAAATACTAACAGAAACCTCTGAGTTATTGTAGAAAAGAAGAATTGTTTAGCTGAACTATCTTCAAATATAGCTCAATCACCATTAGCATTAATTCTTTTCACTCAATTAGTCAACTGAAAACGAAATCCAATCTGTAAATACTTAGTTGAATTCATTTTTAAGTTAACTGAAAGAGATATCTAAGACTTACTTGAAATTTTTTTTCTTCAAAATGATACACGCATTTTTAATCACTGAAATTGATGTATTTTCTACAAGTAAAAAATTACGAAAATATTTATAAACAAATGTTGTAAATTCCATGTTCCTCTCCAGGTTGTTGAGACAGACACAGCTGATTACAGGCTTAATAGAAACATGATTCAACAAGGGTTTTAATCATGAATCCTCACCAGTGCCTCACTCGCTCGAGTACTGGGATCAAATGTTTAAGATGACCGAAACCACCGGCTTGATCATTTTAAAGAAAAGCCAGGATTCCTCATAAAACCACCTTCTGGGTTATTATAAAGTTATTATTATTCTAGCTAAGTGTTGCAATAATAAGTTTGTTTATTATCGCACCACTTTGATTATAAATCAGAAAAGTCAACACAAATTAAACGAAGACAAAATATTAAGTCCAGATTAATAAATCTATTAAGTAAACTAATAAACCCGCATTCACATATACAAAGAACTAATACGTCTATTAAAATTCCACGATAAAAATATGAGTGATACATTAAAATCTGCACTTTCCTTCATTTAAAAATGTGTCAAAATTTCTCAGAAAATTTCACAATCTGCATACGGCTCTGTTCCAAATACAATTCAGTTTAATTTCAGTATTTTAGGCAAATAAATTTAACATAAAACAAGTTCCCTAGAAAACTTCAATATAGCCGCAGAATTAGATCCTCACATCTAAGAGCCATTTTAAAAGATTACAAGAGAACAAGGCTTCTAAATATTCTTCAAAATTCAATAGAAGTAAACGACATCCTTGACATGACAGTAAAATTTCTTGTAAAATATCTTTAACTACTATACTTTTAATAATTCATTTTAGTTGCCAGTAGCATCAAGAAATTGACTAACAAAATGTAACAATGGTACAGTTTTCCAAGATTTTTCTTAAAGTACAAAATGTCATGTCCTTCAACTTTGAAATTAGAAAGATTATAGCAAAGTATAATTATACATTTAAAATCATGTATTTTTACAGAACTGTTTTCCAAGTCGGGAAAAATATAGTTTGCTTAACACTTTATTAAAACCAGTTCGATTAACTTGAAACTTACAAAACAGTTGTATAATAAGATGCCATATAACTTACTGTCCTCGAGGCAGTGTACAGCAGTAATATCACTAACATGAGGAAGAATTGACCTCATGACCGATATTGCAGAAAATCGATATCAGGGGAGACAACAGCTATATGGTATTGGTAACAGGTGACCGGTATTGCGATGTCGATATCTATTGCCTCCGGGTATTGTCACCTGGATGTTTATTTCAATATCAAGTGTAATAAAAGAGAAGGTTTTTCATAAGATAATTAAACAAGCTTAATTGAAATGTCTCTGGAGTTACAAACTATGGAAAAGGGATTTTTCATTAGAAATAAAACAAGTCATTTTTATCAAAAGAATGTTTAATATGTAATTTTCTGAACCACAGCATTTTTAACATGTTATTTTATAATAATTAAATTAATTTTTATATCAATATAACATATCTATCAGCAATAAAAACCATTTTCATATAAAATCATATTTTCATATAAAAATCATATTTTCATACATATTCTTATATAAGAAGAATGTATATTTTAACATGTTTTCGAAAAACAATGTAACAAATCGAGTGAACATTGCTATCTGTAAACCATTTAGATTCGAGTTAAAGGCAAATATCGATGAAGTCTTATTTTTTTCATTTTCAACCAAATCTGAAATGTAAATGACCCTTAATCTCTAGGAAAAAGGAGGTTCGTACCCCTAGACACTTCCTTTTATATTTATATAGCACTAGCATTGATATTTTTACGGCGTCTCCCATCTATAAAATATGATAATGAATCGAAAATTATGGTATGTTTGGAAAATTAAAAAAAAAAATAGTGGCAATTAGGGTGGTACAGGTATTTTGCCGTGTTCAAGCAGACATTACTCATTTTAATATAACTACACATATTCCACCAATATAATTATGAAAACTGTTTGCAAAATAAAAAAATATGCGAAAGATTAAAATCGCATGATAATTATACCTTGTAATTACAAAAAGAAAATACCCGTAATTCAAAACGCAAGTATAGCCTTATCAGTGTTATAAACGTCTTTGTTGTTTTAACGTTCCTTATTTAGAGGTAATTGGCAAGTTTTATTACAGGTCCAATAAAAAGGATTTATGCGTGATGCATACAACATTTTATTACTTCTATAAACTATCATTCAATAGGGTTACAGTATAGAAATTGGTTTCACGTAAAATTATCTTGAATTGAACATGAAAGTAAGTTAATCACGACGACATTTATGATAACTGAAAAGATCATGAAACCAGGTAAAATTTTCACGAAAACAAAAATATATCATTAAGTTACTGAAGTAAAATTCAATTCTGTTTTTAAATGCGGATATTATTTACATTGCAAAAACATTCTTGTACACAAAAATACTCCGGACATATTTTCCACCTTTAATTTGATCAAGGCGGACCTTGAATTTATTTACTAAAATTTATTAAGTAAAATATATACAAAAAATTCTATATTTTACCTTTTTGTACTGTAACTGAGTAGAAAAATAGCGACAGTTTGCATTTGTGATCCAATGGCCGATAGAAAAGCTATCTCTTTTAATGTTTAATTGACATAATTGGCATAACTGACACTGATATTTAAATGTATATGAAATAAGGTGAGAACAACAACATAAGAAGAAATGCGCATCTCTTTCTTTTTAGAACCGAAATATTAATTGCAATATTTAATTGCATTTCTTATATTGTCAATTTGTGATATTGACACAAAATGAATTACTCGCGAAGTAAATTACATTAAATGATTAAATCATTACTTTAACCTTTCGATCACAATACCGCATGTTCACGCGGCATAATAATATCGTCTGCTTATGACGCTACAACAACAACTTCGCGCTGAAGTTAATTTTTCTTCCAAATTAGTGGAAATAAACCGTCTGAGAACGAATCAAATTTTTATTTCACAAAAATGAAATAAATATCATTCAAAAGATAAATTCAATGAGAGTAGGAAAGTTTTTGCACCTAAGCTTTCATATCAATGGTTTTATACAAAAAATGCTTTGAAGAAACGCATGTATGAGATTTTTGCACATTTTATATGGAAAAAAGAAGGGAAAAAATGACGAAATGATAGCATTAAACTTCATGTGAAGAACGAATCAAAAATTAAGATAAGATTTAATTTAAAAAAAACCTTGTGATAAATCAAATGTTGAACTTTGGTAATATTTTTGCACCTAAGGTTTCTTATTTTTAGTAATTTTGTTATTAAGTAAAATGTGTACACGCCCTTCTTATTTCTATATAGAAAATCTGACCACTATCGATTAGTGGCCGGAGGAATATTCTTCGGTATGAATATTCACAGAAATCAACATATTCCTGGCTAAAACCCAGTTTTACCGCACAAAGCTGAAGTTATGAAGATATCGCTGACTTTGGCCGCAGTGCATACCCCTTACTCAAGCACATGATCATAGCAAAAATATGAGGTACATATGTAAAATAATTTTCTAGATGATGTAAATAGAGACGCCTTTCAAGTCTAGTTTCGAAGTTATGGCACCAGTCTACATAACCCTGGCGTTTATATCAAAAAGTTGAATTAGTAGGGTGGATTTTATGTTCATATACTAGTTTTATTTATGTAGCTTGGGAATGATACTCATGAATAATGACTTTCTGCAATTACTGTAAATAAGCAAGACGTATATCATTGGCCACGTTTTCACACAGATTAATCTCCTAAGATCTACGTTTTTTAACTTATGAGGTGCATATGGACCCCACAGTTGCTGGGTTTTTTTACGATATATTAAAATGATGTGATAACTGGAATGTTAATTTGGCTGGTAATCTAATTATCGTATAGAAGATGAAAAGAACTACAACAGAGGGTCCCATAAATTTCCGCGCTTTCGAGAAACGAACCGTTATTCGTTCACGAACCGTTCAGGAAACGGTTTTCGTGCAAACACGAGAAATGTAAATAGAAAATTCGTGAAACAAAAGTTTATTGCACCTGTGCAGCGAGAAAACAACGATTAACGTGAACAATATTAATTCATTATCAGTAATTAAATTTATGAAATTAAGAATTTCACAAATTAATTGTTCAACGTATACAATATATATTCAAATTTAAATTTGCGTTAAACTTTGGACTGCATGCTTTTTTTGCTAACAATTTAGGGGAAGCAGATTGCATATAAATGATCTACTTTCCGCGAATATTTAAAACATGTTTTCCTTTTCATTTCGCGTAAATTTTAACTCGCACGCCAGAGAAAATATTGTGTGGCACCCGAGTTAAATTCACGGTATTTTACAACTTTCATAAACGGTATCATTAATAAAGAATGACATAATATTGTTGCTTTTTTTTCAGTAATACTGGCACAAATAATTATAATAACCTGCAGTGGAGGGAAAGTGCCAATGAATACAGTATTTATTAATCTTTTTAAGTCTCATTCACATGCCACAGTTTGCTATCCAACGAGGATTAAAATCAAAAATATAATCAAAAATTGTTATCGTATCGAATTAAGGCAATATATCGTTTTAAACGATTCACGAATGAAATTTGAATTTAAATATAGTAATGATATAAATGTACTCAAGTAAATAGTTCGATATAACTTGCGTTAACGTGCTTTAAATTTACTTTTCTTCTTGTAATGTAGAAAAGTGTATCACAATACACCAAAACTAATCTTTCTACATGATTTCGCATAAAATTTAATAGAAAACACGCCTGTCTCCGGCACCTTCGAAATGACAAAATACCCTCTCCCAACCCTGGCCCGCAAAGTTAGTACTTTTTGTCAAAAGAAATTTAGAATAATTTTGAAATCTCTCTGTTCGATAAACATTTTATAAAATGAGCTTTTATAACTCCGAAGCTGCAACAAATGTTAACAGGTAGAGATAGGGTCGCCTTCAGTTTTAACATTCGGTTTATCCATCTGCTTTGAAACAGCTATATTGTATACAGTTGAAAGTAAAGAGGAGATACCACTGGCACCAGACCAGAAAGAAAATGCCTTTGTACATCACCGAGTCTTAACGTAAGCGTTGACCCATGGCATAATAAGTGCGAACAGGGCGCTTTTTGTGGCTGTTTTTACCAGTCAAGGTAGTGTTTTCCTTCGCAGTTTTTTTCATTTTTAAAGCTTTGTTATTGGAAATTGGCCGAGGATGACCTACAATGAACGCGCTTTAATGGGGATGTATCGAAATTTTCATATCATTTGTATTTTTGCTAACATTCAGGAAATATTCACTAAAAACACGTATTTGCCTACCGCCCCTTCATTTCAACATATTTATGTTTCATACTTGAAGCCTATACTATGAATAATTATTACAAGAGGGTCGCAGTAGCTGTACAATGAATTAATTGTATTATTTTATGTATAAATTATGACATTAATACATTTCACACTATGACACGTCATTTTGATAATAACGCCAACATCTTAAAGCCAGATAGAGATATTTGAATTAAACTTATCTATATTTGATTTTCAGTCATTTGCCATGGATCTAAGTAAAACCATCAAATTGAACGTGGCTGTGTCGTCCATACTGGACGACATGGAAGGCGTATTCGGGACAAAATGTAAAACATGTACATTTTGATTGCAATTAGATCTTTCTAAGAGTGGGGGAGTGACAGGGGCCCCACCCGTTAGGATGTCGAAATTACAAGCTTTTGTAAATGTCTCATAGACAGTGAACGTTCGTACAAGCATGGACACCGACCACTGGAATCTGGCAGACCCGGGTCCTTCTAGACAATTGTTCTCGGTATTTTAAGTAGGCCCTAGATGTTCATATATTAGTAACTGTTTGATTCTAAAGACCGTTTTGGTATAAAATAGAATCTTGGTCGGTGTGTTTTGAGCATAGGCGTTTATCAGTGTTCAATTCTTAACAGATACAAAATATTCGATAGATCAATGAATATGCCATGTACAGTTCGTTGAATAATATGTTAAAAAAAAAAAAAAAAAGAAACAGTCATGCCCGCAGAGAGCGCACTCGACTATTGTCAGTGCTTGATATATTGATATCTTGATTGAAAATTTTAAATATAAACAAAGTCATTTTGATTAAGTGGTTTCTCTCAATCGAAAAAGAACCATAGTTCTAAAAACAAGAACACTTGATACTGGTGCTGGACACTCAACTTTTTTTGTACTTGATAAATGGACCTTAGTCTTAGTATGTATGGTAAACTCAATAGCTTTCTAAGCCAAAATGGAGATTAACTCAACAAAAATGCTGGATAGGGTCAACTCCTCTTGTCAACAAAATGGGGTCATCACTGTTAACAAGTATGTCGAGTTTCTAGTCAACACCTATGATAGTTATTGAGAAATTGGGAAATGACTACAAAACCTTAACTGAAAATTCTAAGTCGAAAATGGGCAAATGAATCCGTAAAAACAAATCATAGGGTTTCCTCCTTTGTTGTTATGAATTACCATTTCCATAATGGGCTAGTATCCAACCTTTAACAGTTTATGAAAAATATTGTTTTAATCGGAAATAAACACAACCTGAAAAATTTAACCACCGCTTAGCTGACGACAGAGTGAATACAATGCTCCACTTTCTTCAAACAGTCAAGCTAAAATGCTCGGTCGTTACCAATTTAAGGTCATGTTGGTAAACAAGTGTGCAAAACAATATCTTAATGGTGTTTTAATCTATGGTGATACAAAATGTACGAATATCTTCACGTTGGGTGGGGGAGAGGGGACGCTCGTGCTAATGCTTACGCCCGGGCGAAGAGGATAGCTCCCATATTCTTCGAATAGTTGAGCTGAACTATTTTAAGTCAGTTACTATTATAACTTTCAATAATTTTGACTTAGCGAAAAACTTAACCCTGAGAAGCGGACGCCGGTCAATGAGACGCGTTTAAGTAATTTGGGTATTTTGCACAAAATTGGCGCAACCCAAAAATGAGCCAGAGGAATACCGGCTTTTATTGCTTATTTTTTTACACACCAATAGTGACCAACCGAATTCTGTAACTTGTTTGGCAACTTCGGGAAATAAAAGTATCAAATACATAACAAAAACAGTTATTGAACCTTATCTCTGTCAAAAAGGTGGATATCATAATATCAAATTCTATTTGCATAAATGATACATGTATTTTATGATAAATTCTAACACGACCCGTAACATTTTTTATATAAACATTTAGAGAAATTACCCAACGTTCTTCTGCAACAATATATACTACGCTAGTTCAGTGTATATTTAAAGCGATTGCCTTGTTAGAATCAAAATAATAAATATATCGATATATATTAACAGTGAATAAAATAGGGACGGTCATTTGGATGCGAATAATTAAATTGCACGTGCTACGCACTCGTGATTTAATTAATACGCATCTAAAGTCCTGTCCCTATTATATTTCACTGATAAAATATAGCAACATATTTATTATTTCTTCAGTACAGCCTTGATATTTCAGGACAAAGTACAGACTTGTTCACCCCTTCAATACAAACTAGCAATAAGTAAGGTCCATTCGTTTATGAGTGACCCTTTCAAATAGGAGTGACGTCATCATTTTAGTGGCGTTCTTCTAATGAAATAACATTTAATACATGTATGTTTATCAAAATTTGATAACATTATAAACATTTAAAATAGCCCCCCCCCCCCCCCCTCACACACACACACACACACTCACCCTCCTTTTTTCGGATACCTTCTATAAAACATAGTTGAAATCATTTTACAACTGTGACAGTAAATTAAATTTAAATTGCACAATCAAATATTAGTCAGGATGGTTCACAAAGTCTGTAAATAAGACTGCATATGTATATACTTAAACTGCACTTACTTCTCAGATGTAGGACTTCAGCGTATTTATTTAATATTGGGTCGTATATAGTACTTCATTTACTTTTCTCCCTTCTATTTTTTTAACCTGAGACTTATGGCGTCAGATTATTTTAGACATCAGAGATCAGATATCAGATTCAGTAAAAAATGAGTCTTGGAACAAGCGCGCGGCTGGTGAGAACGTTACTTGATTCTCTGTAAATCCTCGACTGAAGATAGTTAGACTAAGTGTATTATCATTTATTTCAAAATATCTACATTACACTTCTTATACACATACAATGATATACAAAGGATGTAATTCATAGTATAGGTTTCAAGTATGAAACCTAAATACGTTAAAATGACTGTACACAATAAAGAAACATGAAATGGTAGTCTATATATTGATAAAAATGACTTTTGTCCACTGTCGGATCCTGAAAAGTCGTGAAAATAACGTTATTTATAAATTCCACGCGCTCGTACGTATGCAAAAACCTTCGCCGACGGCCGGGCTTTGCCGGGCTAAGTATTTTTGAAACTGCATACAACGGTGAACGATCTGTAAAAGTGGGTATATCGCACAGGTATGACGAAAATACGAGACATTTTAACGGTAATTTATCCGTTTACAACGAGAAAATAAAAAGGCGGTAGGCAAATACGTGTTTTAGTGAATATTTCCTGAATCTTAGAAAAAAAATCAAATGATATGAAAATTTCGATACATCCCCATCAAGGCGCGTTCATTGCAGGTCATCCTCGGCGAATTCCCAATAACAAAGCTTGAAAATGAAAAAAAAAAAAAAAAAACTGCGAAGGAAAACATTACCTTGACTGGTAAAAACAGCCGCAAAAAAGCGCCCTGCTTGCACGTACTATGTCACCGGTCAACGCTTACGTTGAGGCTCGGTGAATGTTATACCCTACCCTATTCTGATTGGTTGATTTGAAAATATATGTCAGTCATCGTTCAACTACACGTGATTGCTCAAATGTGTGTATGCAGCATTAACGTGCAATGAGAATTAAATAAACAGTACAGATGTATACAAATGTATGACTTAAATCATTTCTAAGATGAATTTCATTGTATAACTGCGAATATATTTTATTCTGTTTTTGTTTTGTTTACATTTCGCCTAACGTGACCTCTAGATCGGATATTCATTAGGGAAGTTCAAGCAAGTTTTTTCTGTAACGTTGACGAAAGCATAAAATTATGTGTAGTATCCCTACAATATAAAGTACTGAGACAATGTGATTGGTGCACGATGAAAGATAAATTACCGCTTGGTATCCACAAGCGATCGGAGACCATGAACAGTGCGCAGTTATAATCAATGACAGGACGAATGGAAACAAACTGAAAATGAAGACTTCAAAACTGACTTTATCATGTTTGGTAGCAGACCTAAATTGAACAAATGTTTTACAAATTCGATTAACATTGCGGGTGATGATATCAATCGTGAAAGCACAATTAGATATCACGGTGCATGTCTTGACGAAACCTTGAACTTTAAAAATAATGTAAATCGCAAATGTCATAGAGCCATGTTGAATTACCTACGATTTAAGAACATCCGTAATTTGTATGTATTGTATGACCTACATTGGTTGCTGGTGAAAACAAGGATTGACTTCAAGATACTTTCTCTTTCATGTACAGCTGTCGCATTGGCAGAGCACTAATGTGTTTAACAGAATTGTTTACACAGTATACTCCTAGTAAACAAGATTTGAGATCGACAGAAAATTCTGAATGTCGTTATGTTGTTCCATACAACAAGTGCAAAACATTCAATGATAAAAGTTTCTGTACTACTGGTCCAAAACTGTGGAATGAATGCCGTTAGAACTACTCAAAAGTAAATCACTTGACACATTAAAAAAAATCTTACCCCACTGTATTTCAGAGACTTCGTGTCATTGTTCTATTTTTTTGTTTTTTTTTTGAAAAATGTTTTATATGCGATAGTAGCAGATGATAGTTTTTAATTTTTTGTAAAGGTTTTACATTTCAACATTTATAGTTTCAAGGTCTGTTTACCTAAACGTAATTCTCGGTACAGGCTCTATGGGTAGGGAAGTGTGTAATATTTCTTTTCTTCAAATAATCTGTGACAGCACCATTAAACGGGGTGTTTGAACCTCTATATGCAGCCCGTCTGGGCGCACCATGTAAGGCTTTACGCACTGGTATTCGCAATAGAGGTAAAATAACCTCAGGGGGAAGGGTGCTGTCATGACATTTTGTTTAAATAAGGTTAAAATGATTGTTATTATTATTCTTGTCGTTATCGTTACTGTTTTTGTTATTATTATTATTATTATTATTGTAACAGTTATTATTATTAAAATGTACAACGCCATTGAATATGTCATTGTATAGAAATATGCAATTAATCATATTATTTAGTTTCTGTTTCAGTTTCTTGGTACCCATTCATCGAACTGTGCGTTTTAGGTGAGAAATGTACGCTTAAAACGGGTTAGTACGAAAGACCCGTGGTGACATTTCAACTTCATTATTTCACGATTTCTGCTTCATGATTTCACGATTTCCACTTCATGAATTGACGAATTCACGATTTCTGCTTCCTGATTTCACGATTTCCACTTCATGAATTCACGATTTCCACTTCACGATTTCACGAAAAAACTTCACGATTTCTTGATTTCACGATTTCATGATTTCACGATTTCTTGATTTCACGATTTCCACTTCATGAATTCACGATTTCAGGATTTCTGCTTCCTGAATTCACGATTTCCACTTCATTAATTCACGATTTCACGAAAAAACTTCACGATTTCTTGATTTCACGATTTCTTGATTTCCACTTCATTAATTCATGATTTCACGATTTCTGCTTCCTGAATTCACGATTTCCACTTCATGAATTCACGATTTCCACTTCATGAATTCACGATTTCACGAATTCACGAAAAAACTTCACGATTTCTTGATTTCACGATTTCCACTTCATGAATTCACGATTTCACGATTTCTGCTTCCTGAATTCACGATTTCCACTTCATGAATTCACGATTTCACTATTTCCACTTCACGATTTCCACTTCACGAATTCACGATTTCACAATTTCCACTTCATGAATTCACGATTTCACCATTGTGAAATCGTGAATTCGTGAAGTGGAAATCGTGAATTCGTGAAGTGGAAATCGTGAAATCGTGAATTCATGAAGTGGAAATTGTGAATTCATGAAGTGGAAATCGTGAAATCAAGAAATCGTGAAATCATGAAATCGTGAAATCAAGAAATCGTGAAGGTTTTTCGTGAAATCGTGAATTCGTGAAATCTTGAATTCATGAAGTGGAAATCGTGAAATCGTGAATTCATGAAGTGGAAATCGTGAAATCAGGAAGCAGAAATCGTGAAATAATGAAGTTGAAATGTCACCACGGGTCTTTCGTTGGTTAGTGCATTTTTTCGCTCATGACCATGGTTCTTATATTATTCTTAGGGGTAGGGTTAACAGATACAGAGACATTTTCCTTCTGGTCTGGTGCCAGTGGGACAGACAGGCACGACGACACAAAATTGTATTTGTCGTACACTAAAGAAAAACTCTAAAATAAAGACATACATGAAGAACAGAAAAAAGAAATATTAATATAAAGAACTTATCACTTCTTCTTAATTTGTAAGATCGAACATGTGCCAAAGCATAAAACTACACTGGTTCACAGGTAACACATATCCGGTCAAAAAGAACTTCAAAGTTTAATACCGCCTATGCGGTTTGTTGGGTGCGTTATGCGGTGTTTGCGATGTATGTATAATCAGAATTGAAGGTCCCCTGATAAGCATACAATAGGCACTAGAAGCTTGAATTATTTTCCTCACCAATATCGATGTTGATTGGAAAGTATGTATACATGTTATGTGTCTTTCATTTCTTATAATGTAATTTCAATATATGATAACTTATTTAGCGTAAATATTTGTTTCTCGATTTCATCATTTGACTTCAAAATTTTGGATATCCTTAGATATGTGTATGGATAGAATTGTAAACAATGTGACTTCAAAATAACCAATTTTTATTTCTGCGGAGAGGGCTGGACAGGGATGTAGGCTGACAAGCACACCCACCTTTTTTTCAATTTGACCAATGATCAAAATGCCTCATTTTATCTTTACCATATCTCTTATAATTATAATTATCACAAACCCTCCTATATATTTAACAGAGTGATCATAACATAGCAAACATATGCGATTATTTTGAGAAGTTGGCAATACTACGAACCAAATATAACCGCCTCGGTAGCCTAGTGGTAGAGCGCCCACTTCAAGTGCGGGAGGTCGTGGGTTCGATCCCCGGCCGTGTCATACCAAAGACGTAAAAAATCTTACTAGTAGCTTCCTCGCTTGGCGCTCAGCATTAAGAGGACAGTGCTAGGACTGGTCAGCCCGGTGTCAGTATAATGTGACTGGGTGGGGTATCATGTCACGTGCCTACGGCGTGATATTCCAGTGAGGCAGGATTATAAAGTTGGACATTGCTTTTTGACATTGAAAAAATAACCAGCTTGTCGAAAGAAAAACAAGTCGAGAGGTTGAAAAGTTATCACTTGAACACGAGTATTTTAGACGAAGATATCAAATATCTTATAGGTATTGCGTAAAGAATCTTTCCGAGCTGTAATAAGGTAATACGTCTCGACAATAATAATGAAAAAAAAGTAAAATATTGCCGTCTTTGCATTAAGATATTTAAATCAAATTATTTGAATAATTCAAACCAAAGCAAAAATTTCAATGCAACAAAACCATAAACGTTAAGGTATCTCGCTTTAATTTTCTTTACTTAGGTAAACATTTTCTCACAATTGAAGGCCATTTGAGGCTTCCGTATTGTTGCTATATAAAACAAAAAAGACGATAATCAAAGTTTACAAGTCCGCTTTTCGCAATGTCTACTTCTTAAAAAAATAAGATAATAGGGGATGAAATTCCCCGAGACGGTAACGTCCGTATATAGTTATTCGTCTTTGTTGTTTGCATATACTGAGGCAATTTTTTTGATGTTTTCCGGTTCCGGTTTATGTACACGTCGCAGACTGGTTGTCTGCATGAACATCCGAGCACCTCGAATCAGTCACAGAAATTCGTAAACCGCGCCAACATGATTCTTTTACTTCTTTTTCGTAATGAAAACTGTACATGCAACTGAAAAACACTTTTAAATTAGTAAGGAAGTGTAAGGGCCGTCAAGTTTCTGCTTGGAGTGCAAAAAAACAAGTAAAAAAATCCTAAAGCCAGTGCGAGAACGCGGTGAATGACGTCATCGTCACGGCTTCAAGTAAATTTTGCAAAGAATGATATTCGCTGTAAGAGGTATGATAACACAAAATGTTAACTTCACTGTTAGAGCGAAGTTTCACTTTCTTTTGATTATTGAATGTTTATTTGTATGTGGATATATAAAAGATAAATCTCCATGTTAGGCGGTGCCTTAATTCATATTACGTTATTTGAAATCGTAGCATCATTCTAGTGTATTCCGTGTAAAGAGCGATATTCCAATTTTCGTAATTTGTATGGTCTCATTCCATCCTAATGCACTAAAATGCTTCAGTATGTATGCTATATAGTTCATTTAACTGCAAATAGTAGACGTTGAAACTTGAATATTCATTCGGACATTTTCCTAATATAACACAGACATAATCTATGTGAAAGAAATGGTGATACGAAAAAAAAACAAGGAAGAATATCCAACAGGGAAAGCCACGTTTCATAAAACGCAGCCTCCCCAAAGGCACACACGAACAACACACGCACACCAGACACACAAACACAAAAAAACACACAAGGACAAAACAAACAAATACAGGAACACAGTGGGGCACCGCCTTGGAACGGTCAGTGGCAAAACCATCACTGGGGAGTTTAAACCGGTTTATTGTGCACCTAACCTCACTCTTACCCCCACCATGTTCCAAAGTCACAAGACAGTTTAAATAAAAGTTATCCCTGCCAGGTGAAACCCTAACATACGTAAAGGCAACAGAAGGCATGTAATGTAAAACACAAAAATGCTCTTGTATGTACACTGATGAACCGATAGGCAAAACTGGTTTGTATTTTTATAATTAAATACTGTTGGAAAGGCATGTGAAGTCATTTTATTTATTTGATTTATAGACTTCCATCTTGTGCCGAATCTTTTCATTGTCAATTATATATATACATTGATGAGCCATTCACGGCGAAACTCGTTTGTGACTTTTCTATTAAAATTTAAGAAACTCCAAGCGAGCGTGTGAAGTCATTTTATAATTTTACGATATTTTGTTCCCGTTCCGGGTTCTTTTTTGTTCGTTAAATATATATGCATGCAAACCTTAAGAACCTAAAGCGCATGTACTCAATGCCTTTGCAAAAAACAGAACAAGAGAAACAACCTTAAGAGCCCGACGAAAGAGGTCAGAAGACGGAAATCATAATAGCTCAGTCCCGTTTGGATTTAAGAACTACTAATCATAGAGTCCTCCACCTGTTCCGTCAGACACAATCAAAGAGGAAAGCGTAGCGTCCAACTGTAAAAGGGCTGAACACCAAACATGCGGTGTGTCTCAAAACAGTTGGGTCATAACCTCTTTTCATAAAACGTTTAATGACTACTTATTACAATTGGAAAATTGCCATGACCCAAAATCTTACGAAGTTTGTAAACCACATCCCCATAAAAAGCGGATTTTGATACACCTTCTCGCAGAAGTGTCGTCTTTAAATTGCTATTGTATTTCAAAATCAAATCTGAATTCGATAGTAAAATTTGGAAAAGTATTTACGTAATTTATAATAACGGTAGCCCTGTTGAAGAAGCTTATTTGTAATATATAAGTTACGTTCATTGAAATCCTCAGTATGACTACACGCTCTTGCAAACCAAATTATCTTAATTGTCGTAAATAGAGGGATGTAAATCTAGAAATGAAGCAGTATTATCCGAGTTGTTAGTTTTATTTAACTGCAGCTCCCTGGGATAAATATTTTCCACTAACTGATAAAAAAAAAAAGGATTATCCCTATTAGTACGTATGGAAGCCCATATTAGTACAATTTATAATACATGTAACATAAATAATGTGTGAACATACTTCTTGAACTAAGGACTTAACGATATTAATGAAATTCATGCCAATGTATCATTAATTGAAAAGAGCAGTTATGTCTGAAACGGAAAAAAAAATCTGTATTTAATAAATAATAATATCTCAAATGTGGTTTATCGTAGAACAACCCGTGTTTTAAGTTCTTATGCATTAGAAAACTAGTATATTACGAAGGCCGTAGTCCTGAGTGATATGCTGTTTCGCATAAGAACGAAAACCGCGGATTATTCTATAATAAATCACACATGTAAACTTCCTATTACGATTCTAACACGACATACTTGAAACAACAGTGTTGGAAAAAACATTCACTACTTTTTACCACATGGACTAACTTCGTGCTTCGCACTTGAATTTAGCTGTTGAAATTTCCTCTATGTATTCACCCCATTGCTTAAAGACTGCAGTAAATATTGTGTAACATGGCCATCAAACCTATCATCAATTACCCTCCAGTCCCCGAAACCATAGAGATTCTCTCAAATTGTTCCCGTACGCAACAGATTAGTTGTTTGTGCTATTTTGCAGTAGACATTTGTTATTGTTGCTGTACGTGGATACCACGACTTTTACGCTAGGATTTACAAATGTCAGTGACTTTCATTCTTAGAAAGAATTGCCCGCGGAGGTTTGACGGTATACTGAACAGCCAAAATAATCCTTTGCACGCGCATGGGTTATCGCAAAATAATCGTGGATTGATTTTCTTTTATGTGTATGTAGGCTATTTGATGGTCGTGTTAGAACTATGATTACAATCGTCATGTATGTAATGGTTCTGTATTACAAAATCTATTTTAGAAAGTACTGGTCCATATAAAGCGTACTTGTAAGATTGACACCGGAACGAGCAACCTTAACCACTCCGACACAGGGGCGCCCTCTATGTTACGTAACAGAAGTCGACATACATATTCCTATGCAATAAAAAAGTAATAGTGACTGAAATAAACTTGTACTTTCGATTTGTCACAGACAATTGTTATGGTCAGTATTTGCATTTCATTGTCTTAGATAATTATGTGAAGGAATAATCAACGGCTCTGTTAATTGTACGATACTGCTCATTTAATGTTAATAAATCATTTTTTATACAGAAGGTAGCATTTAATCACAAAATGCCACAAGTATTGAAAGAAAAGCATACCATGGACAGTTGCCCTTGTTACTGTGGGATCAATAAACAGACAAACGCACACCAGTGTTTAGAAATTAACTGTAAAGAGGAGACATCCTTTTCAGGATGTCACCGTTGTTATCAAATGTATAATATAAAAACTCTTACCTTGTACAAACACATACCGTTTCTCCGCGTTAAATGTCTCCACACTTATCTGGAGACAATCAAATATTCAATATCGTCAATATAGCATGTATAGGATAGGTTTGCAATTGCCTAACTACAGCGAATGTAGCTTTATCCACGTCTTTTACAGAGTACGGTCTAAAAAGTCTTTTGTTTTATTGCGTTCTATACTTCAAAGGGATCTCGTTTGCAAAGTCGTAAAACAACATGATTTGTCCGCGAAGAGATTACACAGGGCGCCGCCAGGCCATAAGTATAAAGAGTATTTTGAAACTGACTTCAATTGAGCAGCAATAAATTATATCTTCAGTCAAATTATGAGGCTTGGCTTTAAATTTATTGACATCACTCATGATATGTTGAGAGACATGTTTTCTTAGGGTTTTGCGCGGGTTAAAGACTAAATCATTCTATTTATTACAGTCTCCCTTAACTCACGATATTTTATACATATGGTATATATTCATGGGGTACTCGTAGATTGTAGCATGTATTGTTGCTAATAATTATGTGACTGCCTTTCTTTGATATCAAGATACGGTAAATTTACCGTGCCTCCGTCTTAAATCATTAAATACACAGAAAGTCAATTAATACAAAACGCAAACACGTTACATTCAACAAAATGTCTTCTAAGTGATCATCTGGGTTTTTAGATTATCAATGCAAACCAATATTCTCACAGTTTCAATATTTATATTTTTGTAAAAGACGTACATCTTTATAATAATTAATGTTCTGATTGAACTGCTCATTTGTTTGCATGTCATTTTTGTACATTAGGCATGATCTGTATTGAAATATGATAAAAAGATTTTATATTTTATATTATAAGACTTGTTTCACCAGATAAAAAAATCGCAACATTTGTTAGTAAAATTAAGCAATATTAGCACAATGGTAAAACATATAACAAAAAGAAACTAACAGAAATAAATCAATAATAACTATACCAATAACGTATATAACGTATATTCATGGAAAGATAACTAAAATGTCAATCCGATACATCATAGACGGATAATTTATGTTTGAACATAAAACTAAATTAAATGCTTATATAAGTTCGTTCATTTGTTAAATTATTTAAATATGTGTACTTTTAATTGCTTTCATATTTCGAATCCTACATCGTAGCAATATTTGTAAAGACAAGTGTCGCTTGTCAAAAGCGTTGATCAAATAGTTAACCACCAAAATAGTTCTCAGATACTCTAGGACGTAATGAAGAAATAATTGGTGTCAAATCGCTTTTCTCACAAAGGATAACCACACACAAAAAAGATTCAAACTACATCGCAGTCCGGTTTTATAAAAAAAATCTTATTTCCTTTACAAATCAAATCTTCCTTTCTTCTGAGCTACTAAAATATGCAAACCCTGACGCCTCTCTAACACCGGCTTCCGAGGAATTTTGTCAATGAAAAACCATAACTTGTTCCATGATCTATAAGAACCAAAAATATAACAACAATATTGTGTTTTGCAAATGTCATTGCCACTGCTATTTTTCTTCTAGATGCAGACCAGTTTCTAAGATATGGTAAAAAGATGGTCCAAAAGCCATCGTCACATTATGGAGACATTTATATAAATAATGTGTAACTTAAGATAATGTGTTAGTTAAAATAAAAATATTTATTCATCATCAATCCTACTTACATATAGTGCCAATTCAAGAAACTTTTCAGTCTAGATATCTTTTTTTTCAAAATGTAAAGATATTTCTGTGACGAACACGCATTGACTTGGCAATATGTGTTTGGATTTTATAACTGTATTAGTACATTTTAAACAAAAATATGTCAATAAAATATTTACAAACAAATACTAATATATTGCAATATTTTTTAATTGCATTATGCTTTTATTGTAGAAATTGCTTGAAAGATATTTTTTTTAAATTTTGCCACGAGACCGCAAATCTTCATACTGTTTATGATGTTTGAACATGTTACATGTACATGATAATTGAACGAGATTTACAAATTTCTATTTATATAGTTGCGTATAGTGTATTGTGTAAGTTCAGTATTGGTATATTGGTAAGCATAATAAGGAATTAATAATAATGTGGAAATGTATGTGCTATAGAAACTAAAGTTTAATTTCTTTTGTAGGCTGTATTATATTACTTGACCATTCCTAGAATTTGGAATTTTAACTGTAACAGGAACAGTAACTTGTTGTTGTAACTTTTTCAAACATGTTTAGAGATAACGTATCTTTGCCTTGATTTACAAGTAAATTCGTTAACGTGTCGATCAACCATATATCCCAATATGTCTTTAAAACGCCCCGCTCTTTGTTTCGTCGTTTTTGTTTAGCAATCCTACTAGTTTATTTTGGTTTCACTTTAGCAAATAACGACGGCATTTTTCTGAATTTCAATAATGACCAATTTCTTTCGTTCTGACAGACACAGATAGAAAATAATCAGTATTATGAAGATACAGAAAAAACATCAAAGGTTGATAAATATCGATACATCATTTCTGATCAAAGAACGTGTAGATCTTATGCATGACCTATGACCTAGTTAAATCTAAACTTGGGTATAATAGACAGCTTTAAAAACAGTTACGCACAACACATACTTGTTTCTGAATAGAATGAAAATAACAAAATGATGCAAAATTTTCATGACAGTCCTAAGTAAATCATCCAATGAACATCATAACTGAAAACTTGTATAGTTCATGCATAAGATCTACTCATTCTTTGATCATGTACCAGAAATGATGTATTGACATATAATTAAACTTTGATTTTGTCTGTGTCTTGAAAGTACTGTTTATATATATGAAATAGGTGGCAGACTATCGAGTATCTTCTAAAATGTTAGATGTCTGAATTCATTCTTAAACAAAGTACACGCTTATACATCACATTTTTCAATAAAATACTGCCTTTTAGATAGATTATTTTAATGTATGAGTAGGGTATTTGCAAGCTCAAAAATCTTCATATAAAAAAGTGAGTAACATGAACCACCATTGACGTTCAAGATAAGTTACACATGAGAATGTATATCGAGGGGTGAATGCGACAAAGTGCTAAGTGCATTTCATGAAATTTTACAGGAGAAGGAAAAAACATTCCTGTTGCTTTATAATTCTGGAAGCTGTTGTAATACTTTTAAATCTGATTGAAAACAACTTTATTTTTTTATATCTGGTTGAATTTTTAAAGAAATGTCCAACAGAAAAGGAATTTTAATCAAAATGTCACTTAGAACGTTTTCGCACTCCAAATAGATACAAATTTGCAAAAAGGTAAGCGCCACAAAATTCTAAGTGATTTTATATTTTATTAATAAAGGGACATAAAATTCATCATTTTGTACCCAGTTTTTTGTAGTGTTTGAAATCATTGAATAAAATGAACCTTACTAAAAACCATGTCACTTAAAACTTTTTCGTCATTTTTGTTTACTATTATAAAACTTTGTGACTTCGAAAAGGGTCTAAGTGACATTATAAGTAAACCCTTAAAATGTATAGGTCATCCAAAGTTTTTGTTTTTCAGCTTATTTTTCTTTAGAAGGAAATATTTTTCATGTATCTAGTAAAACAACATGGTGTTTGATGGCTGGACACAAGAAGTGGGCCCTTTAATTTCTTTCACAGTAATCAAAAGTAGTGTTCACTGTACAGAGCATAGCATAACGAATGAAACTGCCTTATCTGCTGATTATCTTTTCAATAATACATGAAAATATTTATCATACTAAGAAAAACACATAATTGTTTTCCATTTTATTTATTTAAAGCTTTCAAACTTCAGTAATTTCTCAGACTCACAATTACACTGAACAAAAATGGCTAGCCAATCACAATGTATCTTTATAGATTATATTCTTTGGCTTAGTTAGTGTATCAGTTTTAAGAGAATTATAAAAACTGTATTTCAGACATTACATTTTCCTCAGAGTTTAAAATTCATTCTAATATGACTAGCAATTCATTAACCATCACAACGTTATTATGTTAACGTCATGTCAACATGATATTTAGCACCATGTATGCATCTAGAAATAGTGCTTTCAAATTTGATTCAGTATTTTACTAAATAGCATTTTAAAAACAAAATGTAACACTGCACAACTGTCAAAGTGAGGACGATTGTATTTTTGTCGAGTTTTGATCATTGACATTCCTGATGTGTAATAGTGTATTAGTGAGTTTTGTGAATGAGAATTGAAAGTTATTTTGCACATATTCACATTGATTCGACCTTGCAACCAACTTTCATACCGTATTTTAACGAAATTTTAAGAAAATAAATTTTCAAAAGATTGTTACATCTGTTTCGATATTTAAGTGCATTGCATTTCGTGAATACCAAGTTGAAAGTTAATAATGGAATCATTTTAGGCCCTTGTTGCAAGCAACTTGACTTCTGTTACAATACTCGTTTCATGTAACATACAGGGATACATATTATTTTGATTTTGGAAAGCGGCCTTCCTTGACAACCATATCTTTTCATATGCACTACTTTTTAAACAAACTAAATACTGTGTTTTAGCCTTACGGTATGCAAAATGCAAATAAAGATAGTGAACTTATTTCACTTTTTTTTCTTTAACTTAGAATTTGTAGGATATTGATAAATGTTTGGAGAAGGTAAATTGCTACTATTTTCACACCAAAAATATTAATTTTTGACTTCGATTTTTTACAATGAGTCGTATGTAATTAAACAATAACTATAACTTTCTTATTTGATTTTGTTATCTTTTTTTTAGTTAGCATTCCTTTGTGTACTAATAACAGTTGATACAGTATCCATTTCATGTACCAAAACTTTTTACGTTTTGCAGATAAATTTTACCATACCTACTTGTCCTGATTTTAAAATCTGCGTCTTTTATATGAACAATAACGGATTTTACATGTACTGTGTATTGTCTTGTCGATTGAAATACGTTTCGCGAAATAACCACCTTTTGGCTATTCTGCCAAAAAATAGGTTTCCAGACTATATCCCTTCCTGGTGTAATTCGAACGTGTTAGAATCGAAATAACTTTTGGTTTTGCGTGCAACAAAGCACGCACAATTACAATCTATTTCCCAAATATATGAACGACATCACAACTTGAGGTGTAAGTACAAGAGAGTGCCACGCCGGTACAGGTATTCAATTTATATTCTTCTCAAACCCTGGGTTCAATCTGTTTACAAGAGCATGATTTGATTTCAGTTCTTTAAATGTTTGTTTATTAACCACACTTGTCAGTTGCTTTTTCACAAATTTAAAAAGTGACTAGTAAACTAGGCCCTAATTAAAAAAAAAGAACGTTCGTTTGCCGTTTACCTTACCAAACTAAAAAAAAATATATCTATTTACAAATTAGCTTTTCAACATTCCAAAATGTAACTTACCTTAATTAACTATTAGACGAAAATGTATCACAATTGCATGCAAAATGCAGTCGCCGTCGTCGTCCCATTATGTAAATTATTTGTAAGAAATCTGTTATACAGTATTTATTGACTGTAACATATATGTTTATTGTGTTGACTTTACGTTTTCTTGTTCACAAAGTTTTGATCCTTTTTCTGATTAAATTTTTTTTAATGTTTTTAATTTTTCTAATTGTGTGATAATAACGTGTCCAGTAGATACTTAACATCCATATATATTAGCTATAATGCGGCGGCCGGTGGTGATTTCACCAATTAAATAACCTATTCTTAGGAAATACATGTACAACATAAAAACGTCTGCTACTGAGCACATTAGCTTTCACTCAGTCTCTAAGTGCCACTCTAGTAGGTGCATGTGCTGTCCTCTTCTTAATACTAACTCGACAATACGTTCTACTGTTAATAACAGAAATGTCAGTATAAATATTCATTCAAACATTTCAAGAAATTCCTCTGATGTTATCTAATAGTATGTTCTTACATGAAGTGCCTATAATTGTGGTATACAGTATGTTGGGCAAACGAAAATACCTCTTAAAACCAGTTTTCGGGAACACTGTTACAAAATTCGTTACAATAATAAATTTCGAAACTTCTTATACAATCATTTTCGTAAAACTGGACTTTCGGTTAAAGATGTTTCTGTTCAAGCTGTTGAACAATTAAAGTATGATGTTAACATGACTTCTGGCTTCAAGACAAAACTCAGAAATGTCTCTGAACTTAAATGGATTAAATTTCTACAAACACCCTTTCCATTAGGTTTAAATGATAACATTTATCAAAAGGGAAGTATTTCGAAAGATTCCGGAATTGATATATTCTCTATCTATTCCCCAAGAAGACGCAATAGTCGTTCTCATGGTGTCCGACGGAATGGGAATATCAAACGTAAACTTCGCAAAAGAATGAGTGTTGCTGATTGCCATATGATACTAAAACGTTCTGGTAGACATGCTATCGTGTTTAACCTCTTTACCGGTTTCTTCGTTGAGGCAAATTGATCAAGAAGCTGATAACATGCGTACACATCCATTTTACGACACTGCTTCATTGATACAAACTTATACACAACATTTTCTTAGATCTCATATTGATTTTGAATCCGATCATAAACGAAACTTTCTAAAATTATCTGTCATAAATAAGGGAATCGAGTTTATTGAATTCCCTAGTATTTTGATAGACCAATCTGTAGTTAACTCTATTCTTAAATATTTCAAGAATTCAGAAACACCTACTATCTATTACAAATATAATAAACCAGTTAGAAATGTTATATTTAGTTACAATCAAATTGACTCGGATTTAGATATAGAACTTATTGTTCCAAATAGACATTTACGGATTAAGTCTACGTGGACTGTGGACACCTATGGCGATAGATTTTTCAAGAGGACCGTCGGCGTCGGCGTTGGTTAAAATTTTTGATAAAGTCAAAAATCTCTGTTACAGTCAAAGCTATTGACATGAAACTTAAAATACTTATTTACTTTCAAAGTCTACACAAGGAAGAACAATCCCCATAACTCTGATTGAATTTTTACAGAAGTATGCCCTTTTCTAATTTAGCATTTTTGGTTATAGTTGTTGATAAAGTCAAATATCTCTGTTACTATCAAAGCTATTGACTTGAAACGTATAATAGTTATTTACTATTGAAGTTTACACCAGGAAAAATAATCCCCATAATTCTGATTGAATTTTGATAAAATTATGCCCCTTTTAACTTAGAATTTATGGTTAAAGTTGTTGATAAAGTCAAATATCTCTGTTACTATCAAAGCTATTGACTTGAAACTTAAAATAATTATTAACTATCGAAATCCACACCAGGAAAAACAATCTGCGTTACTGTGATTTGAATTTTGATAGAATCATGCCCCTTTTTAACTTAGAATTTTTGGTTAAAATGTTTGATAAAGTCAAATGTCTCTGTTACTATCAAAGCTATTGACTTTAAACTTAAAATAGTTATTTACTATCGAAGTCTACACCAGGAAAACAATCCTCATAACTGTGATATCAAAGCTATTGACTTGAAACTTAAAATACTTATTTACTATAAACGTCTACACCAGGAGAAATAATCCCTATAACTCTGATTTGAATTTTGACAGAATTATGCCCATTTTTAACTTAGAATTTTTGGTTTTTGGTTAAAGTTCTTGATAAAGTCAAATATATCAGTTACTACCAAAGCTATTGACCTAAACTTAAAATACTTATTTACTATCAAAGTCTACACCGGGAGAAACAATCCCTATAACTCTGATTTGACTTTTGACAGAATAATGTCCCCTTTTAAATTAGAATTTTTGGTAAAAGTTTTTGATAAAGTCAAATGTCTCTGTTACTATCAAAGCTATTGACTTTAAACTTAAAATAGTTATTTACTTTCGAAGTCTACACCAGGAAAAACAATCCTCATAACTGTGATTTGAATTTTGACAGAGTTATGTCCCTTTTTAACTTAGAAACTTCGGTAAAAGTTTTTGATATATTTTTTTTTAATTTAACGTCGCACCGACACATGATAGGTCATATTGCGACTTTCCAGCTTTAATGATGGGGGAAGACCCCAGGTGCCCCTCCGTGCATTATTTCATCACGAGCGGGCACCTGGGTAGAACCACCGACCTTCCGTAAGCCAGCTGGATGGATTCCTCACATGAAGAATTCAACGCCCCGAGTGAGGCTCGAACCCACATCGATGAGGGGCAAGTGATTTGAAGTCAGCAACCTTAACCACTCGGCCACGGAGGCTCCCAATGGTTTTGATAAAGTCAAATATCAGAGGATGGGAGCAAAATTTAAAGAACTTTACTGTTGAAGTCCTAAGGAAAATGACAACAAAGGCAAGAAATTCCCCGAAAAACTCTTAGTCCACTAAAATTATTAACAGGTACAGATGTGTCAAAATACACCTTAACTTTGCAGGTACCATCCATGTTGTACCAAAGAAAAGTGGTCTCGGTTTTTACCTACGGCTAATAATAAAAAAGTTACAAAATAACCTATTTCTAATAACGTAAAAGGTAGGTAATTCAACAAAAAAAGAATCTGCCAAATAAAAACAAGAGCAACGCAATGCAAAGCAACATAAACACAAAACAAAGTCATGTGACCTTTAACCTCTAAGTGTGACCTTTACCTTGAAGAGAGCTATGTGCTCTGCACGTCGTCTCAATGTGGTGAACATTTGTGCCAAGTTTATTTTAAATCCTTCAAGCAGTTTAAGAGTTACACATCGCACTCGAAACAAAGTTATATGACCTTTGACCCCTAAGACGGACACACAGACAGACAGACGGTCAGACGAACACCAAAATACGTTCCTTCGGGCGTATAATAACAACAAAGGAATGGAGACGCAATATATTACGTTTTCTACAGTGTTCACAATGTTTTACCTGCTGACCTACATTTTGATCCCAGCTAACCCAGTTAAGATTTATTTTCATTTCGGACGACGACGACGACGATGGAATACGGATACATTGCGAACAGATAAGCTCATCTTTTCAACTTTGTTGCAGATGCGCAACTTATAATATTGAAGAACCTTTCGGGAAAATGTTATGACGCTAGATCAAATACTTTTTGCGATATGCATAACAAAACACCTCTCTGGCGAACAGACAGACGGACAGACAAATCCAAATCTTATCCTGTGCGGTAACATAATAAGCAAGACCTTACCATCATTATTGGAATGTTTTCCTACCACACATAAATAAAAATTATCATGATGAGACGGTCCCCTTGAAAAATCGATCGTCTTAGGTGTTCACAGTCCACGTAGACTTAATTCGTAAATGTCTAATAGTTGTAACTGTAAAGAATCTAAATACTGTTACCAACCAGCTGACCATGTCGTAACGGGTAATTTTAAGATTTTTAATGATAAAGGAATCAGAAATATTTTTTCGAAAGGTCCAAAATATAGAATTCCCTCGTCCATTAACTTTGAAAAATGTCTCTCTGAAATAACTCAGTCTATTGATGACTATATTAAAAAATGGTGTCGGAAGGAAAATGCAGATCAGAACGCTCTCAATGAATGAAAAAAAAGAATATATTTAAAATCATTAAAACTCGAGTTAAATTTTATGAATCAAATCCTTCCTTTTTACCTCCTAAACCCAAGTTTTCACTTCGAAGTTTAAAGAAAGCTTTATCCAAGGTACATACGAATTTTGTTTTCACTCCTGCAGACAAAGCTTCTGACGCATTTATTACACAGAAGTATTACAAAATGAACTGAAAAATACAAAAACTTACCAGCTATCACAACTAGATGAGGAAACTATTGCAAAAAGTCATGCAAATTATTGTATAAATTTTAATGTCGCACTTGACGACAGTCAAATGAAGCTCCCTACTCTTTACTGGATCCCTAAACTTCACAAAACTCCATATAAAGCTCGATTCATTGCAAATTCAACCTTATGCACTACAAAAACATTTCTGTACTTTTGACTTCCTGTCTTACTACAAATAAAGACCACGTACAGAAGTACTGCTCCAAGGTTTATGAGAACTCTGGTGTTAATCTGTTTTGGTCCATCAAGAACCTTTAGAGCCTTTCTCAGCGGGGATTTTATTTACATTGTGTTGTTTAACTTGTTGAAAATAAATATGGTAAGTGCGTGCGAGGTTGGCATGCCCTAAACGCGTTTAAACCCTCAGTTTCCTTTATTAGGTTACTGACCGTTCCAAGGCGGTGCCCCTATTTTCAACAGGTTGTTTTGTCTGTCTTGTATTGTGTGTTGCGTATGTTTTCTTGTTTGTTGTAAGCGTTTTTCCTCCGCCCCACTCCCCCTTTTGCCCTCTCCTTTCCCGTGCATTTACGCTACTTTTTGCATCCCCTCCCCCTTTACTTTTAGTAAGTTTTCGTGGCTCCTCTTTGTTTTGGCAGCCGAATCCCAAGACGGTTCTTGATTGTTTTTTCCTACTTGTGTGGGTGCGTTTGTATGCTTGTGAGTCTATAACGGTGCCCTACTGTTTTCTTATGTGTTGCTTGTTCGTTTTTCTATAATATTCGGTTGATAGTCGTTGTGTGTTTATATTTGGTACATGAGTGTCTGCGCTATTGTGATTTACGTTGTAGTGACATTCCCTTGTATATTCGTCCTTGTTCAACTTTCCCCTTCGGATTCCTCCCCCGACCCCGACCCCATTTCGCCCCTTACCACTTCCTTCCCCTTTATCAATATTTAACTTATATTAATATGTACTTGTTGGATGTTTGAAGCAACCCGTCTAAAATATTTTTCCATTACAGCTTCTTTTTGTTGTGGGCCTACTATGTAAATGCGTGGCTCTGGGGCTGTGTTTTTGGTGCTCTGTGCTTCCGAGAAATCTACCCTTACCTATTATCTTTTGGTATCTCCATCCTCCGATAGTTAGAATGAATTGAAACCTCACACACTTGTTACATGTGACAACCTATCATGCAAAGTACAGATTCAATAAGACTTCCTTTCAATTTGTTACAAAATCATACAACTACGTAGACTTAACACTGACTTTACTATTGTCGCATTTACTGCAACTCTTCTTTTACTTAAAGACAAAGATTGAAACTCTAAAATGTTGTTGATCGAGACGCAGATGCTTGCGTCAACTCCGTCCTTTCGGTTACAATGCGCTGACAGATCAACTTTTTAAGTGTTAACCGAAATTTAGTTCCGGATATGCAATAAAGAAAAAAATTTATCGAATTTTGAAATTCTGTTACCGTATAGCCAACTGCCGTATAAATATAAACTTGGCAAAAACATGTGGATCTGCAGTAACACAGTACCATCTGAATAAATATAACTGAAACACATAACTATAGCGTATGGGATGTGCGACAATAGAAAAGTGCCGGAAATTGTTAACAATAAAATTGTCATTTTTTTGTTTTCATTTACCTTTCTGTCTATTGTTTCTTGAATACTAGCCATACTTATTCGAGCTTTCGACATAGCACTTTGTCTGCAGAGAATTGTTAAATTGCAAGCGCACACGAATATCATTGGCAGGTAGATGTAATAAATAGATTCTATGTGGAACCAGACTGCGTTCAAAAGGTTTGAAAAAATACAAGTGGTCACTATTACACGGCCATTCCAAACATTAATTACGTCTGTTTCCGTGATATATGGTACCGTGAGTACCAAACACAATATCAACAGTAAACTAGCTGTTATTTTGGTATTTCTAATTGAACACCATGACGCTAGTTTAATTGGGAACATAACTGCGATAAATCGCTCTATCGTCCAGGAAACTAAAATAAAATTTGAATATACCTGGCCTACAGTAACAATATACCACAAAGTTTTGCAAGTCGCCGAGCTAGTTTCAACATACTTTTTCTACCATTCTTAATGTGAATTTAGATGTCGCGGTTAGTAAGTCTGCACACCCTAGAACAATAATATATATCTCTATAGTGTATAAAGGCTTAATGTTCAAAGCTACGAGAATAGTACTTATTAAGAGAATTTGTGATAAAACCGGGGAGGTTTGCTATATATGGTGCGACCAGATACAGATTTTTGTAATATTTATATTCTTTAAAATCTCTGTAGGTTACTTTTCTTTCAGGGTATTTTTCGTCCAGTTCAGTACTAGAAGATGTTGTTCCAGAAGAACAATTAACGTCCGCAGTAGAATGCCCAGAGAATGTACAATTAGAAATTTGGGACAAATAATGTTTGTCTTTCTCAGTAGTACTCTGTATTTTGTAGTTGGTACCAAAATTGAATTTTGTGACTCCTTTATCATTTGTAGTAATCATGCCATCTCTCGTATGTTGAGAAGTTGTTGATTCTGTGGGAATTGGAGTTTTTACCATTGCTGTCGTTTGATTTTGTCTTGTTATTGTTGGCGAAGTTGCCGTCATTTTTGCCATAAAAGATGCCAATAGCAGCAGTATAAGACTTGCTGCAGTTATCCAATTACATCCCATACTGGCCTGTAAGAAGTGAATAAGTAATGAGTAAATAAGATTTTAAATACAAAAATGTCTTACTATATACGTGTTCTGCTAGGCGGTTTCTAGTGCGCTTCAATGGTAAGTATGTAAAATAAGTATGTTTTTCGCTCTTTTGTGTTCATCTATTTCCCTCCATTTAGTCATGTTAGAATTACGCATAAACTGGTGCTAATAACCGTACGTGGTGTTGCACATTTCATTACCGCACGTTGATAGACTTAATCAAACCGAGTCTGTTATTGTGTTGCTTGGATGCGTTCTTGCTTCCAAAGGATCTTTCCACAGACATTATTATATTACTGAAAAATGCACATCATACAAATAAGCGTAAACCGCACATGTCTTTCGATTGAAGCTTACCTTGAATTTTTATTCAGATTCTATTCAGATATGTGTGACTAAGTCATGTAAACTTATGAATTGAAAAGCAAAGGGCAATAACTCTGCAGTTACTGTTAGAAATTAGAGTTTTCTCCCTCATATGTTATAGTAAAGGCCATTTATGAAAAAAGGGGAAAAAACCCGCAAAGAATTGATTTTTGGTGAAGGCATTATACAATATGTATGTAATGTTATCATGGTGCAAAATGCATTTTTTGGGGTAAAAAGTTTAAAAATATAATTGAAACTGTGAATTTCTGGAATCGGCCCATAATGATGTCAATATTTTTATTAAGAAATCGAAATTTTGCATGGTAGTAGGCAGTTATAACACAAAAAAATAAGCTCATGACTACTTTAAAAAAATCCAAGATGGCCACCAAAATTCAAGATGACCGCCATTAAATTCTCATTACACAGGAAACCCGTTTAAGTATTTCACAAAGTTCAAATAGTGTGGAAAATGACCAGCATCATACACACATTTTATTTCAAAACACACAAACTTCAGTCTTAAACAAATTCAAGATGGCTTCTCAATTCCAAAATGGCCGCCATAGGGTCATTTAGACAATACAGACCCCGAATAAGAAAATGGGGCTAAAAATGGTTTGATTGAAAATATTTTTCTTGCATCAAACATGACCCCCTTTTTTTCTGATTTTTATTCAGCACTGACAAAATTCGTCAAGAGAATGTAAGATACAGACATTTAAAGTAGGTCCCGATGTGTGCTGCAGCCATTGGAAATATGACAATTTTATATAGAATAACGAAGAACAGCTATTTAGTGTGCTGTAACATACAAGGGTACATTGGTAAAAATTGAAATCTGGCCAGATGAGGATGGGAAAGGTTTACTTTGGCTAGAATTTGGTAGAAGATGACAAATTTATTGCAATTTTGTTTTAAATATTGATAAACACAAAAAGGCCACATTTTCAATGTATTTGTGTGTATGCACAGTATTTTTTCTCAAAATTGCACTTTGGTATCCTAACGATTGCTAATTTGTAGTAGTTAGAGGTACAGTTGAACATATTTTACAGTTTAAATGTGTAATTTGCCCTGACAGTGTAGCAGATCACAGTAGAAAATGACAAAACAGGGCAAAAGTAGGCTACAGTTATGATAACTGATTGAAAATTATGTTGTGACACTACCACTATAAGGATCTCATTGTTTAGCTAATTTTGCAGTTTGTGTGTTTGACTGAAAATATTTTTTCTGCATCAAGCATGACCCCTGCTTTTCTTTTTCATTTTATTCAGTATTGACAATATTCTGCAAGAAAATATAAGTTACAGACATTTAAAATAGGTCCTGACGTGCGCTGCAGTCATTGGGAATATGTGAATTTTATAAAGAATAAAAAAAGAACAGCTATTAAGCGTGTCATAACCTTTAACAAAACATTAACTGAATACATTTTACTAAAGTACGATTCACAATAGCATAGAAATCTATATCATAACAACACTTCCACATACCATATGTAAATATCAGGATACGAGTTATATTACACATGAAAATGCTTACGCCTTTAGAATCTTGAACAAGTAACGGGCCTAATGGCTATGGTGGCTGTTCTATGTGAGACCATATACAGTACCTTATAAATATTTTTTCTCTGGCTACCTCGCCTAAATGATTCATGACTGTAATGATTTCAGGGATCAGGCGAATCACTCAATGTTTCAAACTAATAATCTTCAACTAATGATAATCAGCTCAAACTCCTATAGGCTGGCAATACTGTGCTTGACTTTTTTTTGAAGTTCCTGTCAGCCAATGTATTTGAATCGACTACATATGAGTGTCCTTTCGCATAGATGTTCAGCCGGTGTTCTCTTACATGAAGCTGCAACTCAGTATAATTGCCCTAACTCCTTGATGCTCAGCACTTATATGCTATAAAATATAGCATTAAAATGACCCTAAGGCCTCGGCTGTACTTCGCCGATAACGTTGAACCTCGTTCTCTTACTGACTCAGAAGATTACCAAGCCAAACGTCTCCGTCTCAGATTTCTGATGATCAGCCTGTATTTGCTATCATCTATCCCGTAAAGGTTTAATTTCTATGCGCTGGCCTTTACGCTCGAAACTTAGTTACAATACTGCAACTATTCTTTAGTCTCAAACGTCTATTTTTAACCAGGTTTTCACCGAAAACCTGAGTTATTAGATTGGGGTAGATGTCGGTCGGGCGGGCGGGCGGCGGCGGCGTCAAACTGGTGTTTCCGGTCAATAACTTTTGTTTCGGTAAAGATATTTGAATAAAACTTGGTATGTATGTAGCTTATATCAAGACAAAGGCTGGGATTGATTTTGGGGTTTCTGGGGTCAAGGTCAAGGTCACTGTTACTTTAAATAGAAAAAGGGTTTCCGGTCAATAACTTTTGTTTCGGTAAAGATATTTGAATAAAACTTGGTATGTTTGTAGCTTATATCAAGACAAAGGCTGGGATTGATTTTGGAGTTTCTGGGGTCAAGGTCAAAGTCACTGTTACTTAAAATAGAAAAAGGGTTTCCGGTCAATAACTTAACTTAGGAATGAGCTATCATGATGAAACTTGGTGTATAGAAAACTTATATAAAGCTGTAGCTTGGGATTGATTTTGGGGTTTCTGGGATCAAGGTTAAGGTCATTGTTACTAAAAATAGGGTTAGGGTTAGGGTTAGCATATCTTCTACATGCATGGAGGGATTTTGATGAAAGTTGGCACAATTGTTCACCATCATGAGACGGAGTGTCATGCGCAAGAACCAGGTCCCTAGGTCTAAGGTCAAGGTCACACTTAGAGGTCAAAGGATACAAGAATGAAAACTTTGTCCGGAGCATATCTTCTTCATGCATAGAGGGATTTTGATGAAACTGGGCACAATTATACACCATCATGAGACGAAGTGTCTTGCGCAGTTCCCTTCTTTAGAATTACTTCCCTTAGTTGTTACTATAAATAGCTTATATTGTAACTTTTTCATTACTAGACGTAGGGAAAAATCGAGACCACTTTTCTGTAGTACAACATGCATGTTACATCCAATTTTGACGTGTATTTTGACCAATCTCTACCTGGTAAGGATTTCTGTGTGGACTTTTTTTTATTTTAAGATTAACTTCCCTTAGTTGTTACTATAAATAACTTATATTGTAACTTTTTTTATAATTGACCGTAGGGAAAAACCAAGACCACTTTTCTGTGGTACAACATAGTTGTTACTTTCTAATTTTAGGTGTATTTTAAGGTATCTCTACCTGGTAAGGAGTTTTTTTGTGGACTTAGAAAAACAAAAGAATTACAATGATTACTAAACAACCACAAAATTAAAATTACATCTGCAAATACAGGTGCTAGAGTAAGAAATTTGCTGTGACGGGCGTATATTGTGACATTCTGGCACTCTTGTTTATTCTTATGAAAAGTGTTGAAAACCTGGTTTCGTGGCATTGCCGCGTTTCTTGTATATAATTTATCTGCCCTGACAGTGTAGCTGCAACAACTCTTTTTTCAAGCTACCGAGATAAATTATAAGTTGATTCCTTGATGTGTGGATACAAAACGACTTCATTGTAATTCATCTTCTTATCTATACCCTAGCACAGGTGTGCTTTGACTGGTGCTATTAATGGAACTTGTTTCTGGTTGGTCCAAATTCGAACATATTTTACATTGAATACATGAGTACTTGATCTAACAAATATTTGGTTCTCTTTTACTATATGATTGTATTTAACATAATGTGTGATGCTGAGATCAAGCTATGACTGTTATTAACCCAAGTCGTTCAAAGGTTATAACAAACTAAATAGCTGTTCGTCTTTATACTATACAAAATTGACATATTTCCAATGGCTGCAGCACACATCAGGACGAATTTAGAATGTCTGTAACTTACATTTTCTTGAAGAATATTATCAGTGCGGAATAAATATCAAAAGAAAAGTGGGGGTTATGTTTGATGCAAGAAAAATATTTTTAGTCAAACACACAAATTGCAAAATCAGCTGAAAATGAGACCCCAGATTGCAGTGGTGGTGTATGATATAAGTTTCCATGGCAAATTCTGTCATGTTATTATTTCTTTGTGAAAATGCTACCTACATGTCAAGCATAGATCTTTCATGTCATTTCAGAAAAATAAATGCAAAATCTAAGGAAAATAGCTCTACAGAGCAAAAAAAAAGGGAGGCAAAAAAAGGCTGAGGACTTTTTGAATCTACCATATTTTTCGTGCCCCATTTTCCTTTTTAATGAAAAAGAAAATTAACTGAAAACACCTTTTCCCCAAAACCATGATTATCAGATTGGAAATGATCTTACTAAGAAAGAAAAGTACCCATCCTCATATATTTTGTTAACAAATAAGGAAGTTATCGCTGCTTTACGACAATTTCTACTGCCGAATGACTCGGCAGTTTTATCTGTATACTTCACTATTGCCCCGTATTGAATCTGCTGGCAGTATGTTATTCATCTTAGGTCAACTGCATACTGTTACTAACAATAACTAGCTTATTATATGTAAAAGCAATGATATGAGACAATTTGACATAAAATCGACGACAATTCTGGTTTAAATGTCGTTTTATGGTGGCCATATTGGATTTAGGACGCCATTTTGTTTTCTTCTAAATTTCTAATTAGTTTACATTTTGCACAATATAGTATTATAATGTAGTGCCAAAGTTGGACCTCCTTAGATGCATAAATCTGTTGTTATGAGCCGATTCCAGAAATCCACAGTTTCATTAATATTTTAAACATTTTAACCCCAAAAATAGACATTTTGCATCATGATACTTTTCTATACTTTTTATATGATGTTGCATACATCTTGTATAATACTTATACAAAAAATCAATTCTTTGCGAGTTTTTTCCTTTATTTGGCATTTTGGTCATAAATGGCCTTTACTATTAGAGAAATGAGAATGTTTATATTCAAAATGTCCTTAGCATCGCCAAAATTCACATCATGATAAATTAGCACATAGCCTTTCCCCACATGTATTATTCATTTGACCTAGTTATAACTCACCCCCCCCCCCCCCCCCCCCAACCTGATTTCATAAATAGGGATTTCTTTACTGTATCTAAGTAACCTATTGATGAATCTTTCTGTAACTTTACACAAATACAGATCACTATTAGGCGATTGTGGACGTGCATTTTCGTCAGGATCATTTTATTAACCGGTGTTATTTTCCCTTTAATCATATTACAATCCATAAATTCCCACACAGCAAAGTAATCCATTGATAGATCTTCATGGAACTTTATACAAATATAGATACGATAGGGCAGTGATGTATGGTGTATTGCACATCATGTTCTCTACAGTAACTGCAGAGTTATTGCCCTTTGCTTTTCAATTCAGAAGTTTACATGACTTAGTCTCACATTGAAGGATGCTCAACTGATCACTATAGAGAAGAGTTTCACCTTTGATATTATAAAATGTAGAAACCAGTTACTTGCTGCATGATACTTTTGTACATGTACTTGTGTATATTCTGGAAATTAAATATATTTCAAATTATAGTATCCTCATTCACAAAACAACTAACATGTATTTGGTGGGGGATATAAATGCACTGAATTTGTTTATTTATTTTACCTTGACGTTATCTGAATAGAATCTGAATAAAAATTTTAGGTAAGCTTCAATCGAAAGACATGTGCGGTTTACGCTTATTTGTATGATGTGCATTTTTCAGTAATATAATAATGTCTGTATTTGTTAGGTTGGCGTGGCCCTTATAGACAGGGACCCTCACCCTTTATTCATGAATCTTGTAACATCAAGCCGTAATAATGAAATGAATGAACTGGCACGCAGAAAAGTATTCCAAATTTAAATGTAAACACAAAGTCACCGCATCCGAATGTTCAAATGAAGTAAATATAATAGTTCAGCACTACCACTCTAAAGCATCAAGTACCACCACAATCCGATAATGTTATAATACAAAATTAATTCAGAATTAACAGTTCTATCAATTCAGTATTCACTATAATATTCAAGAATGTTAAAGATGGCAGTTTACAGACAGCGATCTGCATACATTTTAAGGTATTGAAATTAATATTTAAAGTAGCAGTCCTAAGGTAGTGAGTTTTATATATTTTTTAAGGTATTAATTTAATAGGAAACGAAAATAAAGTAAAATAAGGTGTCATGCATCCTTAGCCAGCACTACTATCTTTCGGTTCAGCGTGTGCTGAAAAAAACCAAGAATAGATGACATTATACATTCCTTGTGAAAATGTAGTGGTGCCTTAAACATGTTTTACTCAGCTGAAACACTCGGCACTCTAATGCCACACATTCAAAATGCAATCAGCACAACAGACAACACTGACTAAGGAGAAGACACAAACAAAGGATAATGGAATATTTTAATAAAGTAAAGATTCTTTTAATAAAGTAAAGATTCTATCTATATTGTTTAGTTTCTTTTTATGAAGACTGTGCTTATCTTTAATTTAAGTTCCCAGTTGTATGGGCAATAAAAGTTGAAATTTTTATCTACATTTTTTTTAGTTTCACTTGAAAATAAAACAGGGAGAAGTGTTGGTCTATAAAATTTAGTTTCTTTTAAGTGCAGACTGTGCAGTTCTTTAATTTTAGTTTCTACTTCAATGGTTAGTAACAGTTGAATTTGCTCCACATATATTGTTTAGTTTCTCGTGAAAATAAAACAGGGGGAGTGTTGTTTTATAAAATTTAGTTTATCTTAGTACAGACTGTGCTATTATTTATTTTTAGTTTCCAGTTTTATGGGTAATAACAGTTGACATTACTATTTATATTTTTTAGTTTCTATAGAAAATAAAACAGGGGGGAGTGTTGTTGATTAAACCGTAACGTATAACACAATAAACAAATGATAGTCCATCCATCTTTGAAAATATTTTAGCCATGTGTACAGACACTATGAAAACTTAAATACCAGTCTGCTGTATTAGAACACATATCCGAGAAACGAATGTAACCATGTAGCCTGTGGATTATTCTTGATTTTCACAATATTTACATAAACATTTCTTTCCAGTCCTAATTAAATAGCTAATAAATGAAACAATAGACAGAAAGGTAAATGAAAACAAAAAAATGACAATTTTATTGTTAACAATTTCCGGCACTTTTCTACTGTTGCACATCCCATACGCAATAGTTATGTGTTTTACTTATATATATCCAGATGCTACTGTGTTACTGCAGAAAGATCCACATGTTTTTGCCAAGTTCATATTTTATACATCAGTTTAAAAAAATTTAAATGTTGCCTTTTGATGTGCAGCACCCAGGCCATGTATTTTTATCACAATGGTTTACCTTATTAACAGTCATTCTCTGTAACCATTGAGAAAATTGTGCCACGCATAGTCAAGCATTTTCTTCGAACTCCTGCCATACAATGATGGGATAGATGTAATAAATAAAAAACATTTATAACCTCAATTTGATAACTGGTTGCCATAGAAACGAACTGTATTTTTAAGAAAGTTACAAAATCCTGCCATACTCGGACGCTTGGTACAGTAATTTGATTTTTATCCATAATATCATTTAACATCTTTATTTTTTATATTGATATGCATCAAAATAGTTTAACTCATGTTCAGCATTCACTCAACATTCACGATACCAGCTAAAACGATTTATAAGGCATCATTAAGGCCCTTAAATGTAACAAAAAAGTGTTTAAAAGGTGCTTACTTTTGGTAAATGTTATTTGAATATGCATCTGGTTTGCATAAATTGATATACTGGGATAAATTGGCAGAAAATTGAACTTATATAAATATCAATAACATATTTGGGAATCTATCTAGTTTCCCCATAAACACGATTTAATATAAAGCTTATTTCCCTTTTCTCCTACATGATTTATCCCCCTTTGATGATCTTCACAGAGGAGATATAGGCAACATTAAAAAAAAATTATGGCGGAGAGCTATCTTTGCCACGAGTTTTTAGTGTCATTGTCGTGTTATATCAATGGTTTATCGTTAGGAATCATAATAAATGATTGCAGAAGACGAACTTTGTGTATATTTATCAGATTCAGGTTGCATTGATCTTAATTCGTACTCGAAACCTGTTGTTTTTGTTTACGTGAATTGAAACTGAAAGTTAAACGGTGTTACACAGTGACAGTGTGTTAAACATTTAAAACAACGTGTGTTATTCTGAATACACATTCAGGGACTACGGAAAAATATGAGCGACAGATCTCTGGAGAAAATTTGTTGACAATTATTTCAGCAATCGAAGTTACCGTTTATTTTCCACAGGCACAGGTAAGGTACTCGTAAATAAGTTTTAACATGTTTTATCAGTGTTTGTGATATGACAATTTTCATGTATCTACTTTAGTTTGTATTCAGACTCTATGATTTGTTCATAGGAAATACCAGAAATACCTTACAACAGTATTTTAAGCTTAGTATTACATGTAGTCAAAATAATTTGATGATCAGATTGGTATATAAATTTGTGACAGGGAAGTCAAAACGTTAGTTCTGGCTACCATAACTTAACTGACGCCATTTTTATATTCTAATAGTCACATCCGTTAGAGATCAGTAACATTAACAGCTGAAGCTAGATTTTTTTAGCTGTGAAACTGTCAATACTCTGAAAGACCAAAATAATGGCAGATATATCACAATACACAGTCGTGTAATGTTATTGGTTTTATCGCTTGCACGTTATGCTGTGTAGATGAGGCCAACTTTTTTTTATTTTCTGGTTTACGGGAGATTTTTCAAAAAATTAGGGTCGGGGGGGACAAATAAAAATAAAAATAAAAGTCCCAATTTTGAGCAGTCGACCAAATAAATAAAAATAAAACATCCAAAAGGATACAATTTTTTTATTTTTTGTAAACCACAGAAAAAGAAAGCTTGCAAGCTTAAATTGCATACACACTCACAAATGACCTATTCTGAACTGGTTTATATCTCATCATCTCAGTATACTGTTGTTTTCTTTATGTGTAGCTTGTATGAATAATGCCATTTTCAAAGTCACCAAGGATATGCACTATTTGTGTTTTTGTATGTATCTATTTTGAAGTAAAAATAGACTTGTGGAAACATTTTTCATTATTAAATATACATATACCACTGTTGACATTATCATATCATAAGACCACTGCATAATGTTTATTATTTAAACATGAATAAAAACTGCTTTAAAATGGGGATATGCAATGACTACTTTAGGTCTGCATCCTGCATATATGCATATTGATTGGCTGGAGATGGAGTCTTAAAAGACAGGCATTGTCATACTAGAAATGAAAAATTATGAATTGATAAATATTATGCACACTCAGTGACACTGGCTTTAAAATTAAATTGCTTTGGTTAAGTTTCAGTGGCTTGAATATTGTTTTATATTTTGCTGACTGTCAGTGCCACCAATATTGTACGACAAGCCAAAACAATCTGAATTTTGGTTCAGCTCAAATGTGTACAAAATAACAACCTTATCGGCCGATGTTCAGACAACATTATCGGAGATTTATAAGACCCTTCACTGAGATGGGATTTGGAAATAATAAGTTATGAGTCCGAAATAACATTTATTACTGGGTATGTCATTATATGTTCCTCAGTGTCAAAGGCACATGTGGCATATAGTGTCTGAATGTTTGTCCCAAACATACTTTCAAAGGGTCTTCTTACAGATTTTGTTGGTATACTTATTAAGTGAACATGACAATATATTGCTCGGAGTTTCATGTTTCATAATTATCTTTTGAGTTATAGTACCTGGCTAGAACTTGATCCTAGGAAATATTGAGATAATCTTTTATATATGGCCAATATCTCCACTGGATTAGATTGCCCGTCACAAATATTAAACAACCGTTAATCTGACGGTCCAATTATTTTGACTAGCTTGAATCTTTTATCACATGTATCATTGTCAAGCATTTGCAGGGACATGTCATTTTACATTGAAATTGCACTTTGTTTTGAACAGCTCTACTGAAAATTGTGGTATTAGTTAGTTTTTCTTCTCTAACCCTCAAGACTTCAAAGTAAAAAAAAATATGTTTAGCAAGTTGATACTCACTTTTGCTCTTCCGTTTTCCCATTTCTTTGGTTTTTGTTTCCTTTTTATCAATTGTTGTATTTTTCTGACAGTCCCACATGAATTCGATCGTTGTCCAATTATAATATACAGACAACAAATCTTGTACATGTGATACGCCAGATTTTTCAACATCTGGACAGCTTTGATACTGATAGTGAAGGCCATTTTTCGTAGGTGATTACTCCTAATGTTGAGCTTTAGGTGCCGTAATTTCTACTCAGATCCAATTTCTTTACAACACTTGTTATCTCTGCCAACTCATTCCAAAGATTATTGTCTGTAAACTTGTACATTTTTCCAATTTAATTTCACACAATTTACATTTATGCAGGCCGCCATTTTTCATGCGTCTACCGATCTAGATTAAAAACCTCTACCATACAGTTAAACTTTTATTTTTGGCAGCAGCAATTATGGACGGTCGGCGGGTAAAATGAAAATAAAAGTACTGAAAATGACTTTTATTTTTATTTTGTTTTGTCAAAAAATAGGGTCGGCGCTCCCGTAAACCAGAAAATTAAAAAATGCTGGCCTGACTGATGTGGTAAACAATAACGTTATGCTGTGTAGATGTCAGACTGATGTGGTAAACAATAATCATGTACAGTACATACCTACATTCATTGCATTGGTTTAGATCACCGAATAATTTCGTAATTTTGGAAATCATTTGATAAATTTTACTTAAAGCAATATAAATAATTTTATCAGGAATTTAATTTCCTTTTGCTACAAGTAAGTTTTGTTTGAATCTTTGGCGAGCTTTTGACATATTTGCATTTAAACATATAGCTTGTAGCATGTCAGCTGTGATGAACATTTCAGCAGAATTTTCTCCACTATTTGGGTCTTAAAGTGTTTGACACAAGTGGAGGTATTGCCCTTATGAAACAATTATCTCGATACTTCCTAGGATTGCGTCAAATTAGTTTGACTATGATTTCAAGATGAAAAATATGTTCCTGGACTCCTACATTTTACAAATCAGACCTGTTTTGTAGGATGCTAAAGTTATGTCCTAGATTTTGACATATACAGTATATACACATTACACATTTTCATTTTTTGTGTGTGACCATGTTTTTTATTTATTTTAAAGTTTTTTGTTGGTTATTTGTTCTTCAAATATATCCAGCACCAGATATGCGAAAACATAATTAAGATTAAATGATCTGTCACAACATAATTTGATATCATTGTGTCTTATGTATTTTGTGCCAGTTGGATTTGCAATATTTATGTTGTGTCTTGACAGTTATTTATGTTTCAAAAGGAAATAACTATCAATCCATGAACAATTTAGATTCATGTTTTAATAGGTGAATATTGGTTAAATATTTGATTTGTCAGTTTGCAAGAAGATTAAAGAATGATGTAAATGACACACAACATCTGGAAAGAGAAGGTCCATGCCCCTAGACAAAAAAAAAATGAAATTTTAGCTCCATTGTCATTGAAGTACTGTAACAGGATAATTTAATGTTTGAAAACAGTGTATAATATTCAATTTCCTGTCTTAGAAATAAAATTGTATGTAAGATTCCCTGTAAACAACACAGTAATAAGTGTACAAAGCAATGGGAGCATTACAATTTTTATGCCCCCACTTTTGGGGGGGGAGTGGCATATAGATTTGCTCTTGTCCGTCCGTCCTTACGAAAATGTTGTGTCACGCGTAACTCTGAAACTATTTGACGTAGTCACAAAACTTTACAGGCATGTTGGTCAGCATGTGTAGTTGTGCACCTGGGGTTTCGCGTCCGGATTCATCCAGTCCTGTAGGAGTTATGGCCCCTGACTTAGTAAAAAAATTGGTCATTTTAATGTTGTGTCGCGCATAGCTCCAAAAGTATTTGACCTAGAGTCACCAAAGTTTACAGGAATGTTGGTTAGCATGTGCAGTTGTGCACCTGGGGTTTCGCGTCCAGATTCATCCAGTCATGTAGGAGTTATGGCCCCTGACTTAGTAAAAATTGGTCATTTTAATGTTGTGTCGCGCATAGCTCCAAAAGTATTTGACCTAGAGTCACCAAAGTTTACAGGAATGTTGGTCAGCATGTGCAGTTCTGCACCTGGGCTTTCACATCCATATTCATTCAGTCATGTAGGAGTTCTGGCCCCTGACCTGGGAAAAAATGGTCATTTTAAAGGGATGTAGTGGGGGCATTTGTGTCCCATGGACACATATCTAGTTTGTCAAAATTCTATACACCTATTTAAAAAAAAACAGGATGTATTATGGGAATGCGGGCCTGTCGGGCAGACGGACATAACTTCTTCATGTATAGACTAGAGGGATTTTGATGTAACTTGGGACAGTTGTTCGCCATCATGTGACGAGTGACATGTACAAAAACAAGGTCCTAGGATTAATGTCAAGGTCGCGCTTGCGGGCTGTCCGGTGGGTGGCCTGGCAGATGGCGTTTACAGACTTTGTATCATCTCTTCTTCATGCATGCAGGGATTTGAATGTAACTTGACACAATTGTTCACCATCAGGAAACATAGTGTCATGCGCAAGAACCAGGTCCCTGAGGTCAAGGTCACACTTATAGGCCAAAGGTCAGATACAAGAATGACTTTGTCCGGAGCATTTCTTTTTCATACAGGAGGGAAATCAGGGAATTAGATGTAAATTGGCACATTTGTACACAGTCATGAGGCAGAGTTGAGGTCTTGGCACATGTTTGACTTATACTATTCAGATGACTAGGCATGATTGTGGAAGACATGCACTTTTTTTTTCAAAAGCAGCTCTAGTTAAAGTTACTGAAAGTTTACTACAGTACATGTGTATTTTCATTATCATAACCATTTAAAAAATGAAGTACCGGTATTTCACTGTGTACATACATTTTTCGTAGTATGCTATTAGATACGCATATCTACTTGTATTAGTCAATACTGATTTCCTGTGTTACTGTGTTATATGACTTGATGTGCATGCACAGAAATATACATGTCAAATGACAGAAATGTGTGTCCTAGATGTGGTAAAATTATTTAAACAAAACACATAACAGACATCAACATGATCAATGACATTTTAAAACATTTTTATTCAGGCATTTCCCCAAATGGTAGGAGAATTTTGATAGAGATTCTGCATATGACAGACTACAATATATTAAGGTAAATTTATATACAATATATGCTCATGTGTAACAACAATTTCTTGGCTTAAATTTTGTCCTTATCATTATCTGAAATACCATATCACTTTGCATATTGTACCTTTAAATTAGTATTCTGTCATCACAGCCACATACCCCCTTAATTATGCCCCTTTTAGTGTTCAGTTTTAACTAAAATTCTGCAGAAATTACATGTTACCAGGTTTCTGAGAAACTGTTTGACTGCATTTAGGATCATTGTTACAATAATGCTATCATAGAATGATTCACAGGGCAGGTTTTATAATTCAAGCTGACATTTTGTCAACGCCCGGGTTTCACTAAGTATAAATTTTGTGGAAAGTTTTGCATGTAAGCAGGTTTCTCATGAACTGGTGTACTTAACACTTTCAGACTTTTCATTTATAAGTCTTTGCCACCTTGAATTGACCATTCAGAACTTGGTTTCACATCATTCTCTGGCTTACAGTTTACCAAAGTTTGCCCATTTTTAAACTTACACAATTTTTGTAAAGCTTTTGTATGTAAGCAGATATTGTGTGGAAGGATTTCAAACAGTTGAAAGTGCTGCCTTTTACCAGTTCTTGTTAGAACTCAAAGGCTCAGGATGATTATTGTGATCGCTCACCATCTGGCATCCTTCTACCCTTCCGTCCACACTTTCCTTTAAATAACATCTCCTCCTAGTTTTGATAAAACTTCACCGGGATGTTACTTGGATGTTCTTCTTTGAAAATTGTTCAAAGAATTGAATTCCATATAGAACTCTGGAAATTGCCATGCCAACAAAAAGGAAAAACTTGAAAATCTTGTCAAAAACTACAGGTCATAGGGCTTTTATGTTTGATATGTAGCATCATCTAGTGGTCCTGTACCAAGATTGTTCAAATTATTCCCCTTGGGTCAAATATGGCCAGACCCTGGGGAGAGAGTCAAATGGCTTACATAGACTTATATTGGGAACACTTTGAAAATCTTCTTGGCAAAAAACACAAACCATAGGGCCTCAATATTTGGCATGTGGCATCATCTAAAGGTCCTCTATAAGAATTGTTCAAGTTATGCCCCTGGGGTGAAAAGAGGCCCTGTCCCGGGGGTACCAAGTTTTACATAGACTTGTAGGAAACAACATAAAAAATCTTCTTGTCTGAAACCTCAAGACCTAGACCCTTTAATATTTGGAATGTAGCATTGCCTTGTAGATCTCTACCAAGACTGTTCAAATTATGCCCCTGGGGTGAAAAGAGGCCCCGTACCGGGGGTCCTAAGTTTTACATAGACTTAAATAGGAAAAACAAATTGTCTGAAACTGCAAGGCCTAGACTTTTGAATTTTGGTATGTTGCATTGCCTAGTGGTACTTTACAAAGAATGTTCAAATTATGCCTCTAGGGTAAAAAGAGGCCCTGCCCTGTTATAAATTAACTTCAAGTGGTATATGTAATGGAATTAGGAAACCTGTTGTTTCCCTTTTATAAATTATATTTAATTTTATTTTATTTGATTTTCAGGAGCAGTAGCGAAGTTATCAACCATTGTATTCTAGTGTCTGTAGGACAACTACACAAGGACTTTTTCAACAATAAAAGCTGTCCACACTCAGCAAAATGACTTGAACATAAAAAGGCTAAGCATGTATATGCCGATACTTCATTCAACATGTTCCACTCAAAGGAAATGCTGCCTTTGCTCAACAATAATGAGAGTATAGCTGAAAGTACTGTATTACTACACTTGTGTAAGAATGAGTAATTTTAGAAACAAAATGTAGAATCAGCTTCAATTTCGAACAAAAGAACTTCGAGAAAGAATTTTAACACAGATAAAATGGCATGAACAAAGTCGAACCCTTTGTGGCAGTGGAGGAAATGAGACTGTCGGGAAAGTTTACCAGACATAAAAGCTCCTACTTCTCTCGTTTTCATCAACTCGAAAAGACAACAGATGTTGAAGATTATGACTCGGATGTTAAAGAAGATGGAAAGAAACTATCCGGTCAAAAAGTTCTTTCAAGTCTCAATTGACAGCACCCACTAAAGACAAAATATGACTACTTCCATGGCTGACAATTTAAAGTTAGCAGAAGAATTAAGAAATAATTTATAGCAAAACCGTTTTTTACTTCGTTTTTTTCACAGTGGGAGTTTTAGGTCAAGCAAGAGCAGTTATTTCATATAACATTTAACAGTCAGATTGTATAGTGTTTAAACACGTCTTGCTAGAAGTTATTGCTATTCTAACATATCTGGTATGTAAAAGTTATATCAAACATGACGGAACTGTTTATTTTGCACATGTATAATGTGTATGGCACCAAATGTTAGGTCGTCACATTCTTTGTCAGTACCAGAAATGGTATGCATGCACATTGAACTGGCGTTTCCAATGTTGGCAAAACCCATCTGATATTCCCCATGCCAGATGAATTCGTGCTGTTAATGACAACTAAAGATTCATGCACATATATCGTTTATGTAAAATTCGAAAAAGTCAGATATATTGATAGTTTCTCTACGTTCCTTGTAGTATATTTCTTGATTCAAAAGATGTTACTTTATGGTGATAACACAACGTTACACTACAAATGATAAAGCTAAAATAGAACTTTATTATTGTGCATCACTGAAAGGTCATGACATCACTTCTGCTCACAGACATCTATTTCTCGCACTTTACAAACTTTAAGAAAGAGTGCTACAAAGAAAGTATTTCTATTTGCTTTATCTATTTTTTTATTTGTAAAATACTGTGTGCATGGAAACTAGTCTGTCAGAATATAAAACTTTTATGTACAAGACAAGCAAGAAAAACCTTCAGTCATGTGTTTAAAATTCAGATAGAAATATCCGTCCCTCGGCCACCTGAGCATGGGTGCATGGTAACGAGGATTGTAGAGTTGCCGCCCAGTGTGCAGGTGCCCTCGGGATGGATATTTCTATCTGATTCGTATAATAAATGACATATATCATTAATACATCTTGCAGAATAGTTCCATTAAGGCACAAATGAAAGAGAAAGCGTACAGCAAATAACTAGCTCAGGGTATGTGTAAATTAATCAAGAAAGTTGTGTTTTGTGAAGTTAATCAAGAAAGTTGTGTTTTGTGATATTTTGTTTAAAAACATGTTTTCTAAGTAAAATATTTTATCAAATTTGAAGCGCTGGTTCTTGATAAATACATGGTGCTCCATTGAAGTGACATCAGCATTAACATAGAAACATTATGAAGGGGTTATACCCAAGCAGAATAATTTCACAAGGGCCTAGCCGAATAACACTGCATATAATAGTTTAGTTTTATTAACTCACCTGTCACGTAGTGACAGGGTGAGCTTTTGTGATTGCCCTTCGTCCATCCACAATTTCTTATCTGCACGATAGTGGTTTCATTCATGATTTTATCTTAACCAAACTTGCACACATTTTGTATCACCATTAGATCTTGGTTCCTTTCTGGAACTGACCAGATCTTATTATGGGTTCCAGGGTTATGGCCCCTGAAAGGGCCAAAATTAGCTATTTTGACCTTGTCTGCGCAATAGCAGCTTCATTTATGATTTGATTTTAACCAAACTTGCACACGACTTGTATCACCGCAAGATCTTGATTCTTTTGTTGAACTTGCCAGATTCCAGTATGGGTTCCAGAGTTACGGCCCCTGATAGGGCCAGAATCAGCTATTTTGACCTTGTTTGCACAATAGCAGCTTCGTTTATGATTTGAATTTAATCAAACTGCATAAAAACTTGTGTCACCATATTAAGATCTTGGTTCTTTTCTTGAACCGGCCAGATCCCATTTTGGGTTCCAGAGTTATGACCCCTGCAAGGGTCAGAATTAGCTATTTTGACTTTGTCTGCACAATAGCAGCCTCATTTATGATTTGGTTTTAACCAAATTTGCACACATCTTGTATCACCATAAGATTTCAGTTCCTTTTTATACGCCCTAAGAGACGTATTATGTTACCGCCTAGGTGTCTGGTCCCATTATTCAATAAATTCTTCGAATAGTCGAGCACGCTGTCATCAGTCAGCTCTTGTATTTGGCAGATTCTTCTTTCGTTCACTTACATTTTTTTTAATTACTTCCCTTTTATTTTACTATAAATAGCTTATTTAGTAACTTTTAATTATTGGCCATAGGGAAAACCAGAGACCACTTTCCTGTGGTACAACATGGATGGTACCTCCAATTTATAAGTGTATTTTGACATATCTGTACCTTTAAGAAAATTTCAACTGTATCTTCTCATGATTCTTTTGATTAAACTTGATAATGATTGTTTTACCTTTTTGTCCTTATGTGCAATGATGACAGTTGAGCGATATAGGGCCATTATGGCCCTCTTGTATACTGAAACATAATATACTATTTCAGGTCAACAAGAATATAGGGAAGCGCTACTTTATAGTAAATTTACAAATTATGTAAAATTGTTGCAGTGTTAATACACTCTGAATCAATAATAACTAGAGCCTTGATATCTGGCATGATATATCAAAGTTAAAATGTCTTCTGTAATTATTCATCCACCAACACAGTTGTTGTTATATGGATGGTGTCTGTCAATCTGTCCTTCCGTCCATAACACTTATGTCTGCTCTATATCTCCTTAACCCCTTGAAGGATTTTCATGAAACTTTAGTCAAACAATCACCTCATCAAGATAATGTGCACAACTTATGGGTTAGCCATGTCTGCTCAGGGTCAAGGTCACAACTCGAGGTCAGTGGTTTGAGCCGTCCATTTTGTGTCCGCTCTGTATCTCCTAAACCCTGAGAAGGGTTTTCATGAAACCTGGGTCAAATAATCACCTCATGAAGACAATGTGCAGAACTCACTGGCCAGCCATGTCTGCTCAAGGTCAAGGTTACAACTCAAGGTCAAAGGTTTGAACTCTGAATCTCATTAACCATTGAAGAGTTTTCATTAAACTTCGGTCAAATGGTCACCTCATCCAGAACTCATAAGTAAGCTATGTCGGCTCAAGGTCTACACTCATTTATGCAAAAAAAGAAAGATTGCTTTATGCATAGCAAAGTAAAAGCCTGGGGAAGCTCTAAAATAACCCTTGACCCCCTAAGTGTGACCTTGATATTAGAGATAGGGACTTGAGGTTTGCACTCTGTCCTACAGAGATGAACATTTTTGCCAAAGATAAAAAAAATTGCTACTTACTTATCAAAGTTGTGGCCTGGACAAGCTCTAAAACGACCTTTGACCCCTAACTGTGACCTTGACCTTTAAGATAGGAACCTGGGATTTGCACTTGACACTCCGTCTCATTGAGTTAACATTCATACCAAATTTAAAGAAGATTTCTCAACACATTCCAAAGTTATGGGCCATACAAGATCTGATATGACCTTTGACCTCCAACTGTGACCTTGACCTTTGAGATTGGAACCCGGGGTTTGTGCATGAAACTTTGTTCCACTGATGTTAATATTCATGCCAAATATAAACAAGATTGCTCCATGCATGTCAAAGTTATGGTCTTGACAAACGTTATTTAATTTTTTTAAAAAATGAAAATATGCATATTTTGTTTCCATGGTAACAACATTTTTGAAGTAGATTCCCAGAACTTTTATTTCATATTCTGTAACAACAAGTATTTTCCTTTCATAGACTAAGGCTTTTTGTTCCCAATGTGTCCGCAGGAAATAACAGCAGTTAGTTAAAGATTACGCAAAATCAATGTTTTTCATATACAAGGACTACCCCACAATTCTGAGTGTTCGCTTGACAATCACAACTGTTTAATTTATATACAGACTGGTCATTTTTTCTTTTAAAACAATGTATTTTAACACAATAATCCCATTTTTATTTTTTTCTGTTTGTTCCTAAAAATAAACAAGGGTTAAAAAGTGGGATTTCTTGCCAAAAATATGCTGGAATCCTAGCATAGAATGTACCTGTTTGTTACCATGGCAACAGAAGCACGTATCACTAAAAAAGAAGTAGATTGATATAGTATGCATCAAATAATGACAATATGCAAATTTTTAGGAAAATCGAAGGTCATGCCTGCCAAACCCCCTATATAGCTGTTTAAGTCATTACAGAGAATGACTGTTAATATCTGTTATTTTTATCATTTCTTTTAATATGTCCCTTCTGCACTAACCATTGTCTTCAAGGTCTGTAATATTGTAAAACAGTAATTCGCACACTTTCTAGGTAATCAACATAAAATCAGTGTCAAAGCATTTGAATATAATTGTTTTCATTTTCTTAATATAAAGATACAAAATTAATGTACTTCATGTTTTTACTGACTGATACAATATACTGATAAATTTGTATTTCAATGTTTGTTATCAAAGTAAATTTTCGTTCTATTTTTACAGTGTTAACATTACAAAGCTATCACACATTTATTACTAAAACATATCTAAAACATTATCTTTAATGGATATATGTACTTAGTAAATTGAGGGATACACAAAGCTACAGGAAAGAAATGTTTATGCCAGGCTGACAAAGTCCAGAAGGTTCACATCTTGTCAGGAATGTCAGTCTTCTGGGACTACCGCAGGGTAAGACAGGTCAAACAACTGTACATACTCAAACTTCTCTCTACCAAAACTGAAAATGAAAATTATACAAACATTTTTCCCTTAATTTTTGTACAAAATATGACCTGTACATTTAATACAGACTTTTTACATTTATTAATTTAATCTAAATATAATAAAATTAATAAAATATATCATAACTCATTTTATGTTTAAAATTGTAATCATTAATAAACATGAACCTGAAGTGTTCTAATTTATAAAGCTGCAATTAATATAAAAAAAAAACCCTGCAACTATTGTATATATTAAAAACAGTATCATTAACCTGATTATAAAACAGTCCCAGTTCAAATGTAATAACACATGACTGTCAGAAAATCAAGGTATGGTACACTTTAATGATATCATGTCATGAATGCCATCATAAACTTCATATATAACAAAATGTACCACTATGTCAATGTGTAGCTTCTTTCTTGTTATTTCAACAGCTTCCAAAGACAGGCTGCAACTCCATGTATCAGACACTGAAAGTAAAATATACAAATAATCATTACACAAGAGAATTTTTCATGTTAAATAAAGGGAGTTAATTAAATGCAATCTGAAAATTATTGCTAAAAAGTAAAGGGAAGTAATTATTAATAAAATAAATGAAGAAAAATGTATATATAAGGGAGGTAATTTAGAAAAAAACTTCAAGTGTCAGTATTATGATAGTTGACATTGACAATGACCGGTATCAAGTATGCACAAGATAAGAAACAGCAAGCACTTGAAAAATGCATTATATTTCTTTGCATTTTCAAGAATATTTGACTGTATGTAAGAGTTCCCTCGGTGCTGTTATACTGAAAAAATCTTTTGTCTAAATATAATTTAAATCTATTTATATCTTCAAAAAAAAGGAAGTCCCAACTTTCCACAGCTATTGACAGGCTGAACATTTTAGGTCCTAATATCAGCAAAGAGGTTGATATCTATACTTTTTAATAACTATCGTCAAAGGTAGGGAAAAACTTACTGGAAAGGCATACACTTCTGATCTAGTCATTTCAATGCATTTTCAGCTCATTTGCATATAAGAAGAAATTTACAGAATTCCCCTGTTTCTCTTCATTTTCAAAAAGTCTGTACGATGAATATAAACCAAAACATTCTCCTATGTGTCAGCTATCAGATATATATTTCAACAAAGACTGTCAGCTTACCTTGTTTTTAGAAGAATACAAAATTCCAGCAACTTTCGCTTCCCCGCAAAAACTGTACCGGTGCGCACATAAAAAATCTCAAATGTGATTTTCAAAATAATACAGTCAGACCACAATTATTTCCCTTGAAAATAAAATGCTCTAGGTAAATGCCTACATTAGGCAAACATGAGTTAGGCAACTAAATGTTACAATAATTGCAGAAAGTCTATGTCGTAATGTCGGACACAATACGCATGTCAAATGTTCTCAAAATGTTCCCCAGAGTACTTCACTTACTTAACCTAAGATTTAAAGCATAATTATGTTGAAGTTTTCTGTTGGTATTCTCCTGATGCACTCGCGACCATTAGTAGGTATTCGACATCGTTGACACGTGAGCCTCTCAATTCGTTCTTGATGGTGGAGCTTGGCAAACTCTATGTCCACTATGACAACGCAACACTCCATACGTCTGTCGTTACCAAGACAACACTAGCTAGGCTAGGTTTTAAAGCTATACCACATCCTCCGGACTCTCAAAACCTAGCATCATGTGGCTTTTGGCTTTTCTGCATCAAGAACGGACTGAGAGGCACTTGTCCCGAAACTTTCCAAACATCCATCGTAAAACTTGTGAAATAAAGCTTCTTATCAAGGCCTGATACAATTTGTGCACGTCCTATACCCGAATACCCCGATCGTCAACTTAGTGATTCCAGATTCTACAAACTACTTGATTACGATCCGACAGAAGAATTTGCTGCGGATGTCTCCAAATCACTCGACAAATAAATTTTATCTATTTGAGCTTCCATACAACAATTTCTTTCACATAGATGAAGTATGTGGTATATAAGGAAAATGTCTGATGAATATTCATGTTGCAATGTCTACTATTTACAGTTTAATGAACGATATAGGATACATATTGAAACATTTTAACGCGTTTGCTTTACTCGTTTCTTATGGAATGATGCTATATAAAAGAAAAAAATGAATATCGCTCATAACAAGAAATACGCTAGAATGATGCTACACTTTCAAATAGCGTATTATTTTATTTTGTTAGAAGGAGACATTACAAGAAGCGGACTTGTAAACTTTGATTATCGTTTTCTGTGTTTTATATATCAACATTACGGAAGCCCTAACGGACCTTCGGTTGCGAGAAAATGTATGAAAATTAAGGCGAGATACCTCAACGTTTATGGTTTTGTTTCGTTGAAATTATTGCTTTGCTTTGAATGTTTCAAGTGATTTGATTTACATCTTAATTTAAAGATGGAAATATTTTACTTTTCTTATTTATTTATCATTGTCGAGAAGTTATACCTTATCACAGCTCGGAAAACTTCTTAACGCGATACCTTTAAGATATTTGATATCTCCGCCTAAAATACTCGTGTTGAAGAGATAACTTTTCAACCTCTCGACTTATTCTTGCTGCAAACGAATACACATTGTGTTTTTAGCAAGCTTTATAATGTCATCAGAAACATTAAAATTGTTGACTTCAAGACACTGTGCTTAGATATTTGGCTAGCAGTATTGCCTAGTGATCTCCTACATGGATTATTCAAACCACGTAGACGGAGAGCTGAAAGACATTTATTTCAACAACTTTACCAAATAGAAGTACATACATATCTGGTCAAGATATTTAACATCCAATGCAAAAACCTAATTTGCAAGTGGCAAATTTGTGGGTATCTCTATATTGATCAAGTATGTTTGCCATATGGGTGCTTATACTAACTTCTTTTTGGGGGCCTCCGTGGCCGGGTGGTTAAGGTTGCTGACTTCAAATCACTTGCCCCTCATCGATGTGGGTTCGAGCCTCACTCGGGGCGTTGAATTCTTCATGTGAGGAAGTCATCCAGCTGGCTTACGGAAGGTCGGTGGTTCTACCCAGGTGCCCGCTCATGATGAAATAATGCACGGAGGGGCAACTGGGGTCTTCCTCCACCCCAAATCGCGATATGACCTATCATGTGTCGGTGCGACGTTAAATCAAAAAAATACTAACTTCTTTAGATAAAAGTACGAAAGTCGCTGCAAGATGCGGCATAAGGTAACTCCGCACCAAACAAAGCACTGTACGTAGAACTGATAGAAAAGGAGATGATATAACAATGGTGGTATCTTTGTTGTAGACCCTAGGGAAAGTGACTGCTGGGAATGTTGGAGAAAAAACATTTCCTTTGAAGTGCTCGGTATATGGAATGGAATGTACTGTAAAATAAGGTTGCCTTGTTATGTTTGATGCTCAAGTAACTTCACATAGATTTTATATGATGTTTCAAAATTATTCTTATATCTTCTTATCATATTTTACGAAGAAATCAGGCCTGTTTCGTATGCATTTCATCATGCTAAACGTTTGTTCAAAGATTCTTCCGTCCAAACGTTATAGCTGAGTGTTTCGACCGGCTTGACTAAACTTCAGACCAGGTGATACAAATGGAATGTTCAATTATTACTCCATGTATTCATTTTGAACGTGAAATTATTTATAGTTCTAATACGACCAACACTGCTTTAATCATTATATTTTACGTCAGGTCTACGTGATATTGTACGCATCGAGAAATAGCGCTTTCAAATTTGATCAAATGTTTAAAACAAAATGTCAGTAGCACTACTGTCCTAATTAATTCACACACACACACACTGATTTGTGGTCATTAGCTATGCAGAATAATTAGCCATCATTTTTGCCCCAATGAAACTATTTCGCAAGACGTATTATCATTGCCGGTCCTTGAGGAGCGTGTCGACTTACAGTTAGTTGGGATTAACGTCGCACCGACACAATTATTGATCAAATGGCGACTTCTCAGCTTTGATGGTGGAGGAAGACCTCAGGTACATTATTTCATCACGAGTGGGCACCTGGGTAGAACCATTCATCTTACATGGTTTTTTGAAATTCACATAAAAGGCATTATGATAACGAGACATAACAAATGATAGTTACTGTAATGTGTGCTTCCTTGATAATTTAACAAACCGAAGGGTGATTTAAAATTGAGAAGACTTAAAAGATATCATGATGATAAAATTTCACATCTTAAATATGTAAAACTGTCCCCGTTCTTGTGCAAAAGCTGAACGTTGTGCACCAAGTATTGGCAATGTTATTTTACATTGTATCAGGCACTATTACACTAAAATTTGGTGTTCAAGTATTTTTTTGAAAACATTGATGTGTGAATCAAATTCTTAAAACGGAAACTACATAATCATTCATATTCGTCATGTTTCCTCGATTACAATGTCACCTTAGGTCAGATAATAGAGTGCCATCTTGCAGAACGTAAAACATAACGCCTGACGACGACAAACCTTTGTGTTATAAGCGTTTAAGGTAAACAGCTTGTATACTAAAGATTTCATTTCGCATCCAGATTGTCAACTTATTTAAACACTTATATATCTACTTGTAATTCAAAGACCTGGCTTGAAGGAGAACCAATTTTCGATATTGACGCTTTCATCTCTAATTATTTCAGTATGTACGGATTTACGAAAGTCGCACATATGTTAATATGTTAGTCTATGAATGTGAACATTATTTTCAAGGATGCCAATAAGGTAACAGCTTAATCTTGAATGTATATCTCAGGGTATGTTAAATACAACCTTACGCATTATAAATTCAATAAGTTCATGGTCGAAGAAACATTAACTGTATATGAGCTTTTAAAGTTCATATCCTACTATGATATTTTCTTATTAACCAATGCCTTGGCATAAGTAATCATTACAAGTTCCGCTTAAGCCGGTGCAAAGGTGCGTGAGAGGTGTTGCACATTTTATTACCTCTCATGAAAATACTCAATCAACCTAAGTCTGCTATTATTATTCTTTGTTTCATTCTTTGCTTTCACTTTTTACAGATTTTATTATTCAAAAGTAATGAACACGTGGTATATCAAAATTAACATTTTCAATCACAAATTTGAAACAAGAGCTGTCACAGGAGACAGCGCGCTCGACTATTTCGATACTGGATAGTAAAACTGGGTACATCTGTGGAAACAGAAGCTGTCACTGGCGTGTTTAATGACACCAATGGTGGATGAAGATACTGCACAATAGCGTGAGTCTGTGACAAAAATATTAAGTAATAAGAGAGGTAAAATTAAAGTGTATCAAAACACTATATAAGTATAATTCTAAGCAAAAAGGGGACAAAATTCATAAAATATTTGTGTAAGAGTTCTCAAAACCCAACTGTTTTGAGACATACCGCATGTTTAGTGTTCAACCCGTTTACAGTTGGACACTACGCTTCCCTCTTTGATTGCGTCTGACGGAAAAGGGGGAGGACTCTATGATGAGCAGTTTTTAAATCCTGCCAGGACTGAACTGTTTTGATATTTGTCTTCTGGCCTGTTTCGTCGGGCCCTTAAGGGTGTTTCTCTTGTTGCTCTGTCTTCTGAAAAGGCATTGAGTACATACGTTTTTGGTTCTTAAGGTTTGCTTTTTATATATTTATACACGAGCATTTTTGTGTTTTACATGCCATGCCTTTTTGTTTCCATTACGTGTGTTAGAGATTCACCTGGAGGGGATTACTTTTATTTACACTGTCCCATGTCTTTGGAACATGGTGGGGGTAAGAGTGAGGTTGGGTGCGCACCATAAACCGGTTTAAGCTCCCCAGTGGTGTTTTTGCCACTGACCGTTCCAAGGCGGTGCCCCACTGTGTTCCTTTGTTTGTTCGTTTTGTCCTTGTATGTTGACTTTGTGTGCGCGCGTGTGTGTATGCTTATTGTTCGTCTTGTCCTTATGTGTTGGCTTTGAGTGTGTGTGTGTGTTGTTCGTTTTGTCCTGATGTGTAAGCTTTGAGTGTGTGTGTGTGTGTGTGGTGCACGCGTTTGCGTGCTGAGGGGTTCGTTTTGAGGAGGCTGCGCTTTTGGTGCGTGGCATTCCCTGTTTGATATTTTTCTTTGTTTTTATGCATCTTGTGTCACATGATGTGGGTGATGAATCGAATGCATTTTGTAATAACTGAGACATAGTGAAAATGCATCAAAATTAACCTTAAATTCTAAGTATAAAGGGGGAATAATTCATGAAAAATTTGTGCCAGAGTTATGTACCTTGTGTCATATGATGCGGGTGATGTTGCACGACTCATAGGTACAGTGGTGAAGAGCACATACTTTATGTGTCAAGCCGCCCTATACATAAACATAGAATGTTATAAAAGTCCCGCGTAATCTCTTGGTGAAGGCTAAAGAAAAGTTTTTCTGCTGAGGGAGCGGGCCTGTACAGGTACTAACATATGTATAAAACGTTCTACCCTTGAATATAATAATTTATAAAATGTATTGAGCTCCTATACAGTTTTGGTAAGTTCATAACACATTATGTCTATTATTTTTGTTGTTGTTGTTTTTACTTTCTTACCAGGTAGAATGTATCATATGGTAGTCATGCTTCTGCAACTATATAGTTTCTAGCGGCAATAATGCGGATACAATCACTGTGACTGACTGATTTTTATCATATAATCAGAAGAAAATAAAAACAAAATAAGATTGTAGGTTGTTTTTTTTTACATTCATTCTGACTCTGTATCATATCAGCCGATAATGTACATCAATATAAGTATCTATATAGTAATACAGCATGGGGCATACATTGCACGGGTCAAGGGGGGAAGAGAGGTCGGGCTCCCAAATGATAGATGTACCGCTGACCGTTTCGTACTGACGACCATCCGAAGGCGGTGCCCCAACGTATACACGATCCTTTACACTATGCATCTGATGGTGCAGTGACTGGGACAAGGAGGCGCCGGGGTGTTGCAGTTGGTTTGCACTAGACTGGGACCGAGTGGGGAGAGGGTTGCAATGGTTATAATGTTTCATGCGGTCTAGCAGTTTTTATACTAGAATATATAACACAGACAATACGTCTATTTTCCGAATCTTTCAACATTTAGATCATGACGTCATCATGTGTCAACGTCATATTATAAGGGTTGAGAGTTACTGATCAGCCGTGAAATTATTTAAGTTAAACGTAGATATATTTTCACAGAGTTTATAGACACATTCTTTTTATTTTTATTTTTTTGGGGTGGGCGGGGGGTTATTTAAGAAATAACCGAATCTAGTCCAGGGACAAGAGTACAGATAATGCCGCACACTGGTTAAAATCTGACAGTTAATAATGCTGTAGTATAAGACGGTACCATGCTTTCCTTTTGGCATTTAAATAACTGTTTTTAATATGTTTGAGGTATTACATAACTTACGCACACACTGGCTTACAGTTATATTTGGAAGTCATATAATTCTAGGGCGGTGCCCAGCTGTGTTTCAATGTAGTTGTCTCTTGGCTGGCATTTGGGCATCATGGACCGCAGGTTTGTACTCCCGTATTTGATAATACCATGTATTTTCACTCTAAATACATTAACTGAAAATAATTGATTAGAAGCTAACCTCGGACGCCTGTCTATTAACAGTAACTTGATTATCGACGGAGTTTTTTCTGACGTTCCGGAATTACTCAGGTGTTTGTAAATTGCTTCAGTATTTCCACGACATGTCTTTATGTGATTTTAGTGCATTTCGATGCATCTCTGCTTGGTTTCATTCGTTTAAAGGCAAAATCATGGGCACTTACATCCAGTGGTGACGCAAACTGTGTATAACTGAGAATGAGAGCTTGCGAACATGTTGACATCTTCAGGGTGTATGGTAGTTTAATACAACGTGCGGTTGTTTCCGGCAGCTGTTCACTGTTTGATTCTAATTGGATGGTACTGTATGCTTTAATTCTTAATATATCAACTAAAAATTTTGATTAGATACTGACATTTGACGCTTGTCCGAGTTTTTTTGGGAGCCTACTACGTTGTGTGTAGTTATGGCGGGTGATTCCATGACTTGCGAGCACACTGACTTACGGATGTGTTTGGGGGTCGTATAATTCTAAGGCGGTGCCCAGCTGTTTTTCAATGCAGTTGTCTCTAACTGGCATTTCGGCTTCATGGACTGCTGGTTTACATTCCCGTATTTGATAATACCATATATTTTCACTCTAAATACATTAACTGAAAATATTTGATTAGATACTAACCTCGGACGCTTGTCTGATTGCAGTGGCTTGGTAATCGACGGTTTTTTTTCTAACGTTCCGGAGTTAATCAGGTGTTTATAAATTGTTTCAGTATTCCAAGAGATGTCTGTATATAATTTTATTGCATTTCGATACATCTCTGCTTGGTTTCGTTCGTTTGGGGGCAGGGTCGTGGGCGCTTACATCTAGTAATGACGCACACTGTGTATAACTGGGAATGAGAGCTTGCGGGCATGTTTACATTTTTAGGTATATGGAAGTTTAATGCAACGTACGGTTGTTTCCGGCACCTGTTCACTCTATGATTCAAATTAGATTTTACTGTATGCTTTATTTCTTAATATATTAACTAAAAAAATTTGATTTTTGACGCTTGTCTGAGTTTTCTGGGGGTCAACTATGTTGCGTGTGGTTTTTGCGGGTGATGGTATAACATTTTGGTTGGACGATATTTTTACCGGGATAGTTTTCCAAAATCCGGAACATGCTTTGGTAAGTGATTCTGCTTGATTTTATGTTGCGGTGTATCTCTGCATTTTTGGGGGGTGGTTCGGCGCATTTCTGCTTGGTTCAGTTTAGTTCGGATAGTTCGGGCAGGTGATGTTCGTACGGTATGACCGGGGGTCTGGACGAATGGATGATCTAGAGGCTTTTGGTCGTTGAAATTGTTTAAATATTAGAGATTCTGTTCAAGATTCTGACGAAAATTTGATACATACTCGGAATTCGGAATTTTAGTTTACATGGTTCTATATGGCGGTGCCCTAATGGTTTCACTCATTGTGTTAAGGTAAGTATCTAGCATTGTCACAATTTGGAGAGGATTGTTGTTGTTGTCTTAGGGTTGAGATATAGGTTAGTGTGGTTTCAGATTTCGGGTGTGGTCTCGCCGCCTGAATTGTTTTATGATCACATGGATATTAGGATGGATAGATTGCTTGTTGACTCAGAAGATGTTTTTTGGATGGCAAACAGCAGCCGTTTTGATCTGAATCAAATGCAAGTAACCAATGACACATAATAATATAAAATATTCTTGGGAACAGAAGGCAGATTAGATGATCATCACAATTACTACAAACACTTTTGTATTATCATCTACGATATTCAAAGTGATTGCACGGTTAAACTGGTAGCCACCTTCAATAAGGATCTAGCCAGGTTCTTACACAAAATGAATAATGATTTAAAACAAATGGTTTACAAAAATCTCCATAATCACTTTTTCATGGAAGATATTAACTTTGAAGAAGACATGTGAACAGTTTTGCTTGGGGGTTGCTTCGGATTCGGGCCGGATAGGCAAGGAGCGTTGCGCGCGCGTAAAGGCCTTAACTTGCCATTAATTCTTCGCAAGGGAATTTATCTGGTAGTGTTTCCGGGGAGTTCGTCGGGCTGATGTTGTACATGTCAGAATGTGTTGATACATAACATTTGGAAGTGATAATAGTTTTACGTTTCAGTATCTAGTCGGAATTAACCAAACTGTTTTTATACAGTTGGACACGGCTGGTTGTATTTGCATTTTCATGTGGAAGATTTGAATGGCACTTTCTGCGTGCCAGTTCATTCATTTCATTATTACAACTTGATGTTGCACGACTCAAAGGTACAGTGGTGAAGAGCACATACTTTATGTGTCAAGCCGCCCTATACATAAACATAGAACACAGTGAAAACAATAATTTGGTAGAACGATTTTAGCATGAAGTAAGCATATCCGGCACAACAGTTTGAAAATTGCTCCAGGCATTAGCTCTTTTCCTTCAATACGAACAACAAAGCCCTCGTATTTAGGCACCTACAAAACGATCTTGTGCTGTCGTTTATCACTTGAACGTTTAGGAATTTCAATTTTAGACCAACCTAACAAAAACCAAGCATTACAATGATTTTTTTTTTTGTATATTTTTACCAAATTGTAATTAATCTGTACTTGTCATATTGGGAATTTGCTAACCTCGTTTGGCCATGTAATATAAATTCTGCATACGCAATGTTGAGAACTTCATTTTTTCAAAATATTTGAAACAATCTCTCATTAGGATTTTAGGCTTGTAGGTCTTCTTTGCCCGTTTCTTCCGAACAGAAGTATGGACGTTATCTTTAACTTCATATTGTAAAACACTGGCTGTTTCCTTTACGAGATCGCATTTCTTTGTCTTCTTCAAAGGGACTTCATTCACTGTTCCTCTTAACCGTAAGTTCAGGTACTTAGCTACTTCTGTAAGTTCGTTCTTCTAAAGGGTATGCAATAATTGTTCCTTGATTTTTATCATCATTTCAGGTGTGGTGTTTGACTGCTGAAACTGACACATCAATATGTATATTGTGCTGACAGTTTTCGAAAATCAATGCTTCTGTATCATACAAGGTTGAGTCTTCTTTGTCTTCTGTGATTGACTCAACAGTGGCACTTGCAACCTGGCTTGAAGGAGAACCAATTTTCGATATTGACGCTTTCATCTCTAATTATTTCAGTATGTACGGATTTACGAAAGTCGCACATATGTTAATATGTTAGTCTATGAATGTGAACATTATTTTCAAGGATGCCAATAAGGTAACGGCTTAATCTTGAATGTATATCTCAGGGTATGTTAAATACAACCTTACGCATTATAAATTCAATAAGTTCATGGTCGAAGAAACATTAACTGTACATGTGCTTTTAAAGTTCATATCCTACTATGATATTTTCTTATTAACCAATGCCTTGGCATAAGTAATCATTACAAGTTCCGCTTAAGCCGGTGCAAAGGTGCGTGAGAGGTGTTGCACATTTTATTACCTCTCATGAAAATACTCAATCAACCTAAGTCTGCTATTATTATTCTTTGTTTCATTCTTTGCTTTCACTTTTTACAGATTTTATTATTCAAAAGTAATGAATACGTGGTATATCAAAATTAACATTTTCAATCACAAATTTGAAACAAGAGCTGTCACAGGAGACAGCGCGCTCGACTATTTCGATACTGGATAGTAAAACTGGGTACATCTGTGGAAACAGAAGCTGTCACTGGAGTGTTTAATGACACCAATGGTGGATGAAGATACTGCACAATAGCTTGAGTCTGTGACAAAAAATATTAAGTAATAAGAGAGGTAAAATTAAAGTGTATCAAAACACTATAATATGAAAAAGGCAAAGCCTCTGAGCGAGCGTAGCTTAAACGGCAAAGAAACTATTCACTGCTTAAAACAATTCCGAGAACCTATTCACTTGAAAAGAAACAAAAATTTAGTGTCATTATACCTGTAACAGCGAATATCATACGTTGCAAAATTTATGGAAAGCCGGTGTCACGGTGACGTCATTACCTGTTTGTGGCGTTCTTATGGCTTTATGCTTATTTATGACATTTTATCCCATTTTCTGGCCAATGCTTGATCTTTTAAAAGAAAATCATATTTTTTTCTACCAACTGGAAATCTTTCTTGCATTATTTTTGAGTGATGGATAATATTCAGCAATCAAATGAAGTTCTGTATTCACTGCCAACAAAGCCTTTCCTGTGAGCATCTGTCCTCTAGGGACACGCACTTTGTAAATAAAAGCAAAATTTCCATAACAGAACTTTTTAAAAAATAAAGACACCTAATGAACATACAGATTGTAACTCAAATAAAAAATTTAAAAAAACAAAAACAATTTTCCCGACTTTGACGGAAGTAGAACAAAATGGCGGCACCCAAAATGGCGGCGCCCAGACGAGAGGAAAATTTTTCAGCTACATCACTTTGCCCCATTCGGCACACCTTTGTTATATTCGCCTACACATTGCCGTAAGGCGAGCTACGCGCTCGCAATTGCGCTTCGCGCAATTGCTCGCGAGCTACGCTCGCTATAAGTAAAATTCTAAGCAAAAAGGGGACAAAATTCATAAAATATTTGTGTAAGAGTTATGCATCTTGTGTCATATGATGTGGGTGATGAATCGAATGCATTTTGTAATAACTGAGATATAGTGAAAATGCATCAAAATTAACCTTAAATTCTAAGTATAAAGGGGGAATAATTCATGAAAATTTTGTGCCAGAGTTATGTACCTTGTGTCATATGATGCGGGTGATGATGTTGAACAATGTTTTAAGTAGGAATCAAATCCATTCAGTAATAACAGAGATTGAGTGAAAGTGCATCAAAACTTTAACCCGAAATTCTAAGTACACATATAAAAAGGGGAAATAATTCATAAAATATTTGTGCCAGAGTTATGCACCTTGTGTCATATGATGTTGGTGATGATATTGAACAATTATTTTAAGATTGAATCAAATCCATTCAGTAATAACAGAAATAGAGTGAAAGTGCATCAAAACTTTAACCTGAAAATCTAAGTGAAAAGGGGAGATAAATAATGAAATATTGGTGCCAGAGTTATGGCCCGTATGTCAGATGATGTGGTGTTGATGAGGAATAACTATTTTAAGTTTGAATCAAATCCATTCAGTAATTACAGAGATAAGAAAAAAGTGAAAGTGTAAAAAAAACAACTTTAACCAAGGTGGGGACGCGGAAGGACGCTGATGCCGGGTCGAGTAGGATAGCTCTCCTTATACTTCGTATAGTCGAGCTAATAAAACGATGAGTATCTGCCCACAGAACATTCATAAAACTGTTATCAAAATTTCTATTTAGATTAATATAAATTATTTGGGTGTGCATTTACATAAAAGGCCTTAAACAAAAGAACAAGAAATATTGATTCTAGATTTTATTATCAATTTTAGCAGTTTGGGGTAAAAATTTGCTTTCACATAACATCTGAAAGCTTATGTACTGATAAAACTAACTTTTAACATTATATGAATGGAAGAGATTATCTCAAAGCGTTAAACAGTAAAGATAAAGTAGTTTCCCTAGAGCAACATTTCCCACCTACGAACAGAGGATAGCGTTGGCTATGGCTTTATTTTTTTTTTTATTACATTGATTTCTATTACAGTGTCTATCGTTCGCTATACACGCTACTCTCTACTCTCCAATGCATCGGTCGAATATTACATTACATTTCCGTGGAGTAACGGTAGTGGATACTCAACGCTGGTAAAGGAGCGTAGCTACTTTAAAACACCCCGACTGTCAGAATAATTTGTATGTCTGATATATTGGTAACGTAACACATTAAGCACAGATAGTGCTTGACTCCCTTTCCATACTATCATTGCTATAATTATTGTTGAATTTTGGTTAATAATAGAATTTCGGTCATTTGTGGCTGATCTGGGTTCATTATGTGGATAGCTGGGTCCCAGCATCACACATTATGTCATATACAAAAGTTAAAGGGAACCAGATATTTGATAGAGCAAGTACTCGTTGTAAAACGCTATGTTTAAATTTGGACCAATCAGAAACAAGTTCTAAAAATAGCACGTATGCTGGGGTATAAATAGTTAGATGGATGACAGAGGGTAGTTGAATGCTATAAACGATAGCATATATAGGCTGAGCATCGGGAAGCTGAGACAGAGACCCAGAGTTTGGTAATCTGCTGAGACAGTAGGAGAGTTCCAGCTTATAGACGGTTCAGCATTATTGGCGAAGTACAGTCAAGGCATAGGGGATATACCTATATGGTAGTTGAATGCTACATGTGATAGCATATAGGCGCTGAGTATCCAGGAGTCAGGTCATTCATATAGAGTTGTAACTTCAATTAAGAGGACAGAGGCCGAGCATCTATGCGATAGGACTCGTATGTTGTTGATTCAAAGACATTGTCTGACGGGTACACGAATCATTTAGGCAAGGTAGCCAGAGGAAAATTCTATATATGAGATATTTGGTCTCACCAGCTATACGTTTTAACAAAGGACATTCTATTTCGTTTGTCAGCTAAGTCTAAGCCATAGTCGCCTTAGCGATTGGACCCATTTCATTGTTCAAGATAGTAAAGGCGTAGGCACTTCCCTGGCTCTTATAACTCGTATCCTGACACCGACCTCGTTTAATTTTGCGGAAACTGTAGTTCTAATCCCTATACTAGTAAAATTTGAAATTATGATCGTGACACGATTGACTCTATTTTTTCTTGCTTTTGGTTTCCGGTCAAATTATATTATTTTTATACTAATGATCTTTTGGTACATATTTCCAGGTAAATATGGGATGTTCTTGGATAACTATAATGAGTCATATTCCTTATAATAACATTTTACATGGCGAACATGAAGGCCATTACCAATATTTCTAGTAGTGCCGGACGAAACAAATGCTGCGTCAGCTATTCCAACACAACCTCAAACAAAGCTACTGTCTACAAACATCGTTGCCACAAAGGACCCAGATGTTAACAACTCTCAGCCTTATTCTATCGATCACGGAAATGGTACAGAAAATAATAAAAACAGTTCGTCACAGACATCGAACTGTACTTTTCATTAACATAAAACAACGGAAATAAGTAATTCTACCGAAATGTTCTCTTCCACTTTAGAAACAACTGACGAAAAAGTCATCTTCTATAGAGATTTTCCGGTGTATACTCGCTATAAAATACACATGGGAAGGGTTGCACCTTACATAACAACTATTCCAGGGTTCATTACAAATGTTTTTACAATCTAGATAGCTGTCGCAATAAAACCCTTTCATACTTCAGAGGTACATATGACTGTATTAGGATGTGCCGACTTGGTAACAGTGATTGCAAGATTTGCATACGGAAAAATACTTTAATTCAAAGTCTGCTATGCATTGTAAGATTATTGGGTAGATCTAAACTACAGCCCAGGTGTATTCAAGCCTGGTTTTGTGTCCTGGACAGTCGAGTGCTTTATTGCAGTTATGTTTCCCATTAATCATGTGTTATAGTCTTCCATTAGAAATACAAAGATAACAGCTGCTTTACTGTTAATATTTTGTATTGCGACTGCGGTACCTTATTTTACAGATATGACTATAGTAAGTGTTTTGAACGGGCGAACATTTGTCAACTTTTGTTATTTTACTGAATTCGTGTTGGGAGTGTGGTACATGTACCACATTGAATCTGTATACATATATCTTCCAATGATATTGGTAATGATCTGTAATATGACTATACTTTGTAGACTTAGTTCCATGTCGAAATCTCGAATTAAAATGGCTACTATTAAAGAGACTATTGAAAAAAGGGTAAAGGAAAATAGAAGAATGACCATATTATTGTTAACTATTTCTGGAACTTTTCGTTTCTGCACATCCTGTACGCAATAGTTATGATTATTAATTATATGCATCCGGATGTAACGGTTCTAGCTGCAGAAGACCCTCATGGCTTTGCAAAGTACATTTATCATGCTGTGGTTCTACCCAGGTGCCCGCTCGTGATGAAATAATGCACGGAGGGGCACCGGGGGTTTTCCTCCACCATCAAAGCTGGAAGTCGCCATATGACCTGTGCGTCGGTGCGACGTTAAATCAAACAAAATAAATAAATGATCACGCTGTGACGGAACTTCAAAACTTCATCAATTCTTTTCTTTATTGTATATCGGGGACTAAATCGCTCTACATTTAAGCAAATGCTTTGTAAAAAGATTCCAATCAAAACTACGCAGACAACACAAGGATCAGCGATCCACACTACACACCTTTAGCTTATAAATGGATGTCTTTTACCTGACCTGTTACATTTTTACTAGCTGATTTAACCACTGCCTTGTAATACCGATGTTTACATTTGTTACAGATAATATCAGTCTCTAAAATGTTGGTAATAAGAAACTGATGTTGTAGATATTTCATGACCGGGGGATTTATAACTCTTCTTTCTTTATGTTTGTTTGTTTATTTTGGGTTTAACGCCGTTTTTCAACAGTATTTCAGTCATGTAACGACGGGCAGTTAACCTAACCAGTGTTCCTGGATTCTGTACCAGTACAAACCTGTTCTCCGCAAGTAACTGCCAACTTCCCCACATGAATCAGAGTTGGAGGACTAATGATTTCAGACACAATGCCGTTTATTGTCGTTTAGCAAATAGTGACGGAGAACATACGCCCCGCCCGAAGATCGAACTCGCGACCCCGCGATCTATAGACCAACGCTCTTACCTACTGAGCTAAGGGCTTTAGGTTTGGTTCTTTTGTTGCAAACAATGCAGTTGTAATATTTCGTCATTCTGCAAAGAAAGAAAAGAACATACATTTAATATTTTCATATTATGTTAATGTCAGTTCTTTAGAGTAAAATAGGGGGCCTCCGTGGCCGAGTGGTTTAGGTCGCTGACTTGAAACCACTTGCCCGTCATCGATGTGGGTTCGAGCCTCAATTGGGGCTTTAAATTCCTCATGTGAGGAAGCCACCCAGCTGGATTACAGAAGGTCGGTGGTTCAACCCAGCTGCCCGCTCTTGATGAAATAATGAAGGGAGGGGCACCTGGGGACTTCCTCCACCATCAAAGCTGGAAAGTCGCCATAAGACCTATAACTGTGTCAGTGAGACGTTAAACCCACCAAAAATTAGAGTAAGATAAAAAGAGATAAGTAACAGAGACAACAAAAAAGTATAAACAAAGCCGTGAGTAAGATTCGAACTGGGGCCGATGGCGTGGAAAGCGAGAGTGCTATCCATTACACCAACCAATATGTATCCAGATTTCGAGTTATTAATGTATATATAAAATATATAGTAGCCTTCTTCCGACATAAATTGTTCAGCCTTTTACAAAGCTTTTTGTCTTTATTATGAAATTCTTGCTTTTCATTTATTTCAGTTCAAATATACATTGTTATGTATTTCTAAAGGATGACGTCATTGTAGAAATTACATACGTATAGTGCATCGGCTGCTAACGCCGCAGTAACGGTTCGCTACATCTCTATTATAATCAAGACTATCTGAAACGAACAAATTTATCATCAAAAATGTCACTTATTTCTTAAACTTACTGTTCCATTTTTATACAACAATGCTTCCCAGAAATACACTACGGAATCCTGTTGGTGCCATGTGAAATGTCGTCCGTCGCCACTCAAAGGCGACGCACGACATTGCGATACGACATCGCGACAATGCGATACGACGCGCGACAATGCGATACGACACACGACAATGCGATACGACGCGCGACAATGCGATATGACATTCGTCAAAATGTCGCGATGTCGCTTCGCAATATCGTGCGTCGAGTTGGCAATTTTGGCACGATATGTCGCGTCGCATTGTCGTCCGTCGTATCGCATTGTCGCGTGTCGTATCGTATTGTCGCGATGTCGTATCGCATTGTCGCGTGTCGTGTCCTGTATTTTAGCGACGCGCGACAATGCGATACGACACGCGACAATGCGATACAACGCGCGACAATGCGATACGACGCGCGACATTCTCAAACGACATTGTCGCATTGTCGTGTGTCGCCTATGCGCCAATAGCACGACTCGCGACATCGCGATACGACACACGACAATGCGATACGACATCGCGACAATGCGATGTGACAATGCGATACGACAAACGACATTCTCAAACGACATTGTCGCGATGTCGTATCGCATTGTCGTGCGTCGACCGGTGTTCACTTGAATAAATACCGGTGTTCATTTAAATAAATACCGGCTAATCTTGGTCGCATTTTTTCGAACAATTCATCAATTTCATTTTATTATTAAAAGCGTTAAAAGTAAGGTATCAAACTGAAATTTCTTTTGATAAGTGGTTTTGCCTAATCGAATATTAAAAACAATGTTCTTCCCCGACGAGCACGCCGTCGGGAACATTTGCTGAACTTTGCCGTTTTTGGCTTAAAATATTAGCAGTACAATAAGGAAAAAGTGCTTATAAAATATTTATTTTGGGTAAATAACTGCAAATAAAAACTTGATTTGAAAGAAAATGACAAAATCTGAATGTTTGTGACAAAAAGGACATCTGTTCGTCCGTTTGTACGTAATTTAGGATAATAGCTGTATTTCCGTACTTTTCCTAACGGAAAATGTCCGTGTTTTTCGTTAACTTCAAATAATTGTAGAATGTTCCAAACACAAGATATTTTAATGAAATAACTTTTATAAATTAAATTTAAACATCGTCTAAACGGATATGTAATTTGTTTACTTTTACCGCCGACAGTTTCGTCGGAGAACCGTCTCAAAATGTGTCATTTTTCGTGAAAATATGCATACTTCTTCATATATTAAATAGAGGGGTGGTCCTTGTCTGAGGAGCCATATCTTCATAACCTGATGTCTGATTTTAATAAATGATACCTTGTTGCAAAGGGCAAGCCAGTACCTAGAGAAAAAAGGCCACGTTAGGTTCGAACCCGGTCGGCTAGGGGGCAATGTCATAGGTCAAATTCCGGTAATATTCTTACAATATGAACTTGTCAGAGCAGTCAAGACAGTCCTGAAAACCCAAGCACTACCTTCACTGAGTCCAATGACACCATTGGAGCAATTCTCACGGCTCCCCGGGTCTGTCCAGCTTAGTCTTGGCCAGCTCCCTACCGCATATAACAAGTTTGGTCATTTTCCGATACCTGTCCTATTTTTTTTATTATTATTGTAATTTATACTGAATTTCAGTTGATAATGACATTATGTTAGATTTTGACCCTTGTTCGAGTCTCTAGACCCCAGGTACCTACCTATACCATATATGAATATGTTTGTAGATGACTTGGCTTTACATTTAAGCTACTTACAAGTCCATATGATACCATCAGAGCTCAGGACAGGTATCAGATATGACCAAACTTGTTATTTGCGGTAGGGTGCTGGCCAAGACTAAGCTGGCCCGATCAGAGGAGCCGTGAGAATTGCTCCAATGGTGTCACTGGACTCAGTGAAGGTATTGCTTAGGTTTGCAGGACTGTCTTGACTGCTCTGACAAGTTCATATTTTGAGAATATTACCGGAATTTGACCTATGACCTTGACCCCTAGCCGACCGGGTTCGAACCTGACGTGGCATTTTTTCTCTAGCTACTGGCTTGCCCTTTGCAACAAGGTATCATTTATTAAAATCGTACATTAGGTTATGAAGATATGGCTCCTCAGACAAGGACCACCCCTCTATTTAATATATGAAGGAGTATGCATATTTTCACGAAAAATGATACATTTTGAGACGGTCCTCCGACGAAATCGTCGGCGGTAAAAGTATACAAATTACATATCCGTTTAGACGATGTTTAAATTTAATTTATAAAAGTTATTTCATTAAAATATCTTGTGTTTGGAACATTGTACAATTATTTGAAGTTAATGAAAAACACGGACATTTTCCGTTAGGAAATACAGCTTTTATCCTAAATTACGTACAGACGGACGAACAGATGTTGTCCTTTTTGTCACAGACATTCAGATTTTGTCATTTTCTTTCAAAACAAGTTTTTATTTGCAGGTATTTACCCAAAATAAATATTTTATAAGCACTTTTTCCTTATTGTACTGCTAATATTTTAAGCCAAAAATGGCAAAGTTCAGCAATTGTTTCCGACGGCGTGCTCGTCGGGGAAGAACATTGTTTTTAATATTCGATTAGGCAAAACCACTTATCAAAGGAAATTTCAGTTTGATACCTTACTTTTAACGCTTTTAATAATAAAATGAAATTGATGAATTGTTCGAAAAAATGCGACCAAGATTAGCCGGTATTTATTTAAATGAACACCGGTATTTATTCAAGTGAACACCGGTCGACGCACGACAATGCGATACAACATCGCGACAATGTCGTTTGTCGTATCGCATTGTCGCGCGTCGTATCGCATTGTCGCGATGTCGTATCGCATTGTCGTGTGTTGTATCGCGATGTCGCGCGTCGTGCTATTGGCGCATAGGCGACACACGACAATGCGACACGACATCGCGACAATGTCGTTTGAGAATGTCGTGTGTCGTATCGCATTGTCGCGCGTCGTATCGCATTGTCGCGTGTCGTATCGCATTGTCGCGCGTAGCTAAAATGCAGGACACGACACGCGACAATGCGATATGACACGCGACAATGCGATACGACGGACGACAATGCGACGCGACATCGCGACATATCGTGCCAAAATTGCCAACTCGACGCACGATATTGCGAAGCGACATCGCGACATTTTGACGAATGTCATATCGCATTGTCGCGCGTCGTATCGCATTGTCGTGTGTCGTATCGCATTGTCGCGCGTCGTATCGCATTGTCGCGATGTCGTATCGCAATGTCGTGCGTTGCCTTTGAGGGGCGACGGACGACATTTCACATGGCACCAACAGGATT